>NC_053500.1:64519065-64819065 GCF_905171775.1 Rana temporaria | reverse complement strand
ACCTCCACTGTGCAGCTCGTTTTGCACATCCTGGTCTTCTGGGGTCCCTCGGCGGCTGTCTCGGCCCCTCCCCTCAAGAACTAACCCCCGTTCTGGGAAGCTCTCTCCCATCGGGGTTAGTTCTTGCGTGCGCGCTCCAGTGATACAGCCTGCGGCTATAGCCGACTGTATCACTCGGCCCTGCCCCCCGGCACGCCTCGTCATTGATTTGATTGACAGCAACGGGAACCAATGGCTGCACTGCTATCAATCAACCAATGAATGGCACAGGACTTTCGAGGGGTCAGGTAAGTAAACGGGGGGGTGGAATAGAAAAAAGACTGCGCTAGAACCCAAATATAAGGAAAAAAAGCTGCTGGCACTCAAACAAAGTAAACAAATGTGTGGATAATTAGTGCAGCGCTAGTATATAGAAAAGGTGCACACTGAAATGCAATCATGAATAATTAACAAATATGTGAACATATAACTCCTTGTGAAAATAGTTCAGAGAAGCTCAAAGGCTTCAAGATGAGAAAATAGTCCGTGTGAAGACTAAACAAACTGAAGAAATTCCTCCCATAGGACAACTCAGGTGAGAAAACCACTTGTCTGCAGTTAATCTCCAAACTCTTCAAACATAAATAGGTAAAATACCTTTACCAAATGGGGTGGACTCATCTGTTGTACAACAGTGGGTCATATAGGCATGTGATCCCAATGGGTCTGGATCAGGGTGAGGATGGTCCCAGAAGGTCTCGGAAACCCGGATAAATCCTGGATAGGAACAATGGTCCAATCAGCTGCAATGTGGACTTTCTTTAATCAGCAGATGGATAACAGGTTTCCGTACAGGCTCCAATGGAGGGAAAAAATAGAAAGAGAGGCTCCAAATGGTGCAGATCAAACCAGGTATGGTTTATTTAAAAAAAAGGGGCATACAAAAATAGAAGAGCGATCACAATAAAAACATGTAAAAGCAATGTGGGGTGCAGTAATGCTCCCTCTACGCGTTTCGGCTCAAATGGTCTTCAACTGGGGCATATCCAGGATTTTGCTATGTTTTGCGTTTATTTATTTATTTTTTGTTTGTTTTTTGGGCAAATTTGTTGTTGGACAGATTATAAAATGCATAACGTAAATCACGGTATAAATGCACTACATGCTTTTCTGCAGCTTCTCCATTGAAGTCTATTGAACCAAAAAAAAGCACTATTTTGCAATAAAAAACGCAGGGACACAAAAATGCATTGATATGCCCCATTTCTGCTGTCAATGAGAGAAATTGTGTCACATCATTGCAATCATGCCCCATTGTTGAAGTCACTGGGAAGAATTGTGCCCTGTCATTGGGAGGAACTGTGCCCCTTCATTGTGTTGGGGTGGGGGGGGGGGGAATTATGCCCCATTGCTGGTGTCAGAGGATTAAATATTGCCCCAAGGGCCAGATAAAAGCAATTCAAGGGCCGCATCTGGCCCTCGGGCCGCAGTTTGGAGCCCACTGCCTTATGAGAAGGATTTATGGTCCATGACCACAAATTGAGTGAAAAGCGCCATGATGGTAAAATTAAGATGCATTTCCAATGACATTGTGTTTTCAGCAGGCCCGGACTGGGACAAAAAATAGGCCCGGGCAATTTAGGCTGAGCAGCCAATTTTCCAGCAACCGCCCGTTCACGAGGGCAGTTGGTGATGGGATAATCAAGCAGTCGGTTCTTCCGCACTGTAATGTAATGGGGCACTGTGATATAAAGGGGACTGCACTGTAATGATTACATTCCCCCTTTACAGTGCAGTTCCCTTTTCACCACGGTGCCCCTGTGATTACAGCCCCCCCATCACAGTGCCCCTACCAATCACTTCATGTTCTTTCATTTTTATTATTTATTTATTTTTTTTCCTTTTTTTTTCTTTTTATTATTAATTTTATAATTTTTTATTTTTATATTTTTTCACACTTTTTTATTTATCTTTATTTTTATTACTTGGGTAATTTTCTTTACTTGACATCATCCGTTTCCATGACATCAGCGGCCCCAGCCCTGGTAGCGTCCCGTTGCCTAGCTATCGCCGGCCGCAGCACGCCTGCGTGGACAGCGATCGCTGTTTTAATTGGACCCGACATGCTGCCTAGCAACCATGGATCCCTGCACTCGCACAGCACGAGTCACGCTGTTCCCTGTACAGATCTCCAGTTCCTCCTGCCTCTGCTCTGCTGATAGAAGACATCGTCGGCAGGGCAGGAGAGCCTGGAGAGGAGACACAGGCACGGCCGCACAGCGGGAGGTAAGTGGCGACCCCAGCCTGTGTTAACCCTCTCCAGGCCGCGGTTGTCGCTTACTTCCCGCTGTGCGGCACGGTCATCAACAGGCATCGGACCCCGCCCCCAAGGTTGAGCCCGGTGGCCCCAGCCCACCGGGCAAATGCCCGGTGTGCCCTATGGCCAGTGCGGGCCTGGCTTTTAGCACTAGTGGTTTATGTTAAACTGGTCATAGATGGATAGAACCTAGAATGAAAATTCTTAGGCAAAATCTTTGGAAAATGAATACGAAAATTCTTAGTTTTAGTTTGCTTCTAACGTTTGATTTTGGAATGAATGGACTTTACCAAATGGAGGCCACATCCCCTGTTGGCAATTCATTAATTTGAGAAAAAAAGTTTTATTCTGCTCCTTTGATATCTTGTCATTGCGGTTGAAAATGAATGTCGATTTGACCCCACTAATGACTAGAAAAATGAACTTTCTTAGAACATTCTTTTCCAAAGAATTTTCATTAGAAATTCTACCCATGTATGGCCAACTTTAGTAATTCTACAAATGCATAGAATGTCTAGTACGTTTCTATCTTCATACCTTTTTATTTCTTTTAGGTGGGGTCTTGGCGCTAAAGAGAAGAGATTACTGGCACTGGATAGAGGATCTTCCTCAGCAGGATTCCTGTGGCAGGTGTGAACCAAAACTGGGCATGGTTGGTAAAAATTGTCAGAGGGTGGATCAGTGGGAAATCAAAGCTTGCCATTCACTTATACTATGCCTGCTGGGTATCTGATTTGGCATTTGACCATTGATTGTAATGTACCATATACAGAGAAAACATGTAGCCATACAGCCTATACACCATCAATTCTTTTTCAGGGGGGCCGCCACTGGTTTTATTAAAGAGTAGTCATCAGATGTACATTACAGTGCAAAAACAATGAAAAGGAATTTGTCAATAACATCAAGACACAATGACCATGCAAATATAATACCCTCTGTAACACTTTAGCCTATGTTGAGCCCGAGGAACCTATCCATGATCAGATTCACCGGTGCAAGCCCCAGTACATCCAACCATGGTGCTCATATTCTGTCATATTTAACCACTTGACCACTGGGCACGTAAACCCCCTTAATAACCAGACCAATTTTCAGCTTTCGGTGCTCTCACAATTTGAATGACAATTACTCAGCCATACAACACTGTACCCAAATGAAATTTTCGTCCTTTTTTTCACACAAATAGAGCTTTCTTTTGGTGGTATTTAATCACCGTTGGGTTTTTTATTTTTTGCGCTATAAGAGAAAAAAGACTGAAAATTCTGTAAAAAATAATAATTTTTCTTTGTTTCTGTTATAAAATTTGGCAAATTTAGTATTTTTTCTTCATTCTTTTGCATAAATGTGAAAGATGAAGTTACGCCGAGTAAATAGATACCCAACATGTCACCCTTCAAAATTGCACACGCTTGTGGAATGGCGCCAAACTTTGCTACTTAAAAATCCCCATAGACGACATTGCAGGGAGGACCCGGCGGTCACGGAGACTCCCGTGTGCGCGCCCCACAGGGCGATTCTGGGAGGACGTACATTGACGCCCTCCCAGAGTTAAGCAACCGCCTTGTAGACGTATTTCGTCTATAGGGCGGTTGTTAAGTGGTTAACTGTACTTCCTCTATGTTGGTAAATACGTTTCTCCATTCTTAACACCTCACCAACATTTTTAACCCAATCCCCTATTGTTGGGAGGCTCTTCTGATTTACAGTGAACCATAATCAGTGTCCGAGCCTGGAATAGAGCTCTATGGATGGCCTTTCTGGTATGTGCTTCCCATTCATATTCTTCCAGTACATCCAACAATCAGGCTCTTGGGTCTAGTGGGAAGGATACCTTTAAATATTGAGTTGACTTTAGTCACTATGCCCCTCCAATAAGGCTCCATGCACACTGGGGCTCATAAACGGAAGTTTTTCGGAGTTTCTGAGCCAGATTCTCAAAAGAGATACGACGGCGTATCTCCAGATATGCCGTCGTATCTCTGAGTTGCGCCGTCGTATCTATGCGCCCGATTCTTAAAATCGGTTACGCATAGATTTCCCTTAGATCCGACAGGCGTAAGTCTCTTACGCCGTCGGATCGTAACTGCATATTTATGCTGGCCGCTAGGGGCGTGTACACTGATTTACGCGGCAAAATATGTAAATCAGCGAGATACGCAAATTCACGAACGTACGCCCGGCTGACGCAGTACAGTTACGCCGTTTACGTTAGGCTTTTCCCGGCGTAAAGTTACCCCTGCTATATGGTGGCGTAAGTGCGGCGTACCAATGTTAAGTATGGCCGTCGTTCCCGCGACGAAATTTGAAAATTTTACGTCGTTTGCGTAACTCGTCCATGAATGGGGCTGGACGTAATTTACGTTCACGTCAAAACCAATACGTCCTTGCGGCGGTGAAAAACGTCAATCACGTCGGGTCACAGAACATTTACATAAAACACGCCCCCCTGTTCCAAATTTGAATTAGGCGGGCTTACGCCGGCCTATTTATGCCGCCGCAACTTACGGAGCAAGTGCTTTGAGAATACAGCACTTGCCCGTCTAAGTTGCGGAGGCGTAACGTAAATAGGTTACGTTACGCCCGCACAAAGTTATGCCAAACTACGAGAATCTGGCCCTCTGTGTTGTTTTTTTTTTTTAAAAGCCCATAAACTCCCCTCTATGTTATCCTATGTGTCCATGCACTCATGGAAGTTTTTAGATGTTTATTAGCAGTGGAGTTTATGGGCTGTTTTCTGAACGCCCTAAAATCATGAGTAATTTTTCTGACAAAAAATGTCAAACGTTGATAAATGCTCAAAAACATGGCTCACCGGCGTTTTTTTATGTTTTTTGATCCATTTAAAAAAAAGGCTAAAATGCTATTGCAAAAACGTTTAAAGACTCACTGCAAAGCTACTGGCGTTTTTCTAACATTATTTTAACGTCCAGTGTGCACGGAGCCTTATGCCGCGTACGCACGATCGGAAATTCCGACAAGAAAACCGTGGATTTTGGCTCAAACTTGTGTTGCATACACACACGGTCGCACAAATCTTGTTTGAAATTCCGACCGTCAAGAACGCGGTGACGTACAAGATGTACAACGGCACTAGAAAAGGGAAGTTCAATACCAGTCGTGTTAGTAGAAGTTTGGTGAGAGACGATTCTCGCTTTTCAGTCTTCGTGCTTTTCAGTCTGTTACAGCGTGACGAATGTGCTATCTCCATTATGAACGCTAGTTTTACCAGACCGAGCGCTTCTATCTCGTACTTGATTCAGAAAATGCGTGGAATTTTGTGTGTCGGAATTGTCTACACACGATTGGAATTTCCGACAACAACTTTTGTTGTCGTAAAATTTGAGAACCAGCTCTCAAACAAATGTCCAATGGAGCCTACACATTTTCCGACAACAAGCTCACATCGAACATTTGTTGTCGGAATTTCCGATCGTGTGTATGCAGCATTAGAGGATCATTTTTGACATCTCCACAAAAGGTGGGTGAGATCCCCTGAGGCCAGAGGCTCTAATTGGTTTAAAAAAGGGTTGGCTTTGGCTTGGGGCGCAGATCACTGTGCCCTGAGCCCACCCAGTTGTGTGACCATATCAAATTAATATTTGCTATTGTCTTCCTAATTCTTCTCCCGGACGATCAGGAAGCGGGTCCCAATTGGCCGAGAGGAGATGCAGGGTGAAGCGGCCTAGGAGGAAGCGTTTTTTGCGGCCTAGATGGGGATAAGTGCGGGGCTGGTGGGCTGATGATCGAGTGACGGGGGGCGTGACCAACCTACCTAAAGACCGAGGGGAGGGGGTGGCAAGTGGGCCCCCCCCCAAAAAATGGAGCACCAGCCGCCACTGCCTAACACTAACCCTGCCTGTAATCCTAACACTGGGGTAGATTCAGGTACATTTGCCCATTTATTACGGAGGCGCAGCGCACCGTTTTGCCGCTGCGCCTCCGTAAATTTCCTGCGCTACGCTTGATTCACGGAGCAGTAGCTCCGTAAATTGCGTGGGCGCTGCTGAAAAATGCCCAGCATAAGAGCGCGCAATTTAAATGATCCCGTAGGGGGCGTGGATCATTTAAATTAGGCGCGTTCCCGCGCCGAACGTAGTGCGCATGCTCCGTCGGGAAACTTTCCCGACGTGCATTGCGGTAAATGACGTCGCAAGGACGTCATTTGCTTCAAAGTGAACGTGAATGGCGTCCAGCGCCATTCACGATTCACTTACGCAAACAACGTAATTTTCAAATTTCGCGACGCGGGAACGACGGGTATACTTAGCATTGGCTGCGCCTGCTAATAGCAGGGGCAGCCTTACGCAAAACCCGACGTACGCAAACGACGTAAACTGCGTATGCAGGGCGCGCGTACGGTTGTGAATCGGCGTTAGTATGCAATTTGCATACTCTACGCCGACCACAACGGGAACGCCACCTAGCGGCCATCGTAAGAATGCAGCCTAAGATATGACGGCATTAAGAGCCTTATGCCAGTCATATTTTAGGCTGCAGTCGGCGTAACGAGGTTCCTGAATCAGGAGCATTTGATACGCCATCACAAGTAAGCAATTGCGCTGCGCAACTATGGTTACGCAGACGCAATTGCTTTTTGAATCTACCCCACTATCTTTTAACACCAACTCTAACACGATTTGCCCGCCCCCCCCCCCCATATAATTCAACACTAATGTTCAAATTGCCTTCCCTATAGTGTTTTTGATATTCAGAATGTATGGTACAGACATTTTTGGGTTAACCGATCACCTTTGGGAGATTTGATATCCTTTTCAGGAGACATAAATTTGATGACATTCCTGTCTGATAGGCTGTCACACCTCTCCGTCATGATCCAGCATACTCTTGTCTGTACGAAGGTTCTAACTGCACAGGGAAGAGGAAGGTATTTTCTGCGACTGGCTCTCAACAGAAAGTTCATAGCGGCTGCGGTGCAGCATTTACAGCACACGCAGAGACTCCTGGAGGTAGGTTCCAGCATTGATTGTGACATTGTAGCATGGCTGTAACATATAGAGAAGGAAACTTGGAAGTATTTGCCTCTGTGATACCAAATGTTCATTAGGACAGTGCATATTCCAATGTGCGTTATCCTTTATGAGTAAGAGATCAAGAGTTCAAGTATTTTACTAACTATACCGGTTTTCTTTTTACCCTAATCACTTTTTTTCTGATCATTTTAGAAAACCAGTCAACCAGGTTCTGCATCTGCCATTTGTAACCATATTCTGTGTACAGGTCATGTCAAAGGGGATGGAGTGTGCTCCAGCTGTAATGGTTGTGGTGTGCTTGGTATATGTAATATACACTATATTACCAAAAGTATTGGGATACCTGCCTTTACACCAGGGTTCGACAAAAGCCGAGCAACCGGTCGCAATTGCGACTAGAATTATCGACCTGGCGCCCGGGGAAGGAAGCTTAGGCCTGCAGAAGGCCGCAAAGCCGCGGCCTCAATTACCTGCGTCTCTGTGCGCCCCCACCTCTCCTGCCGGTAATTGAGGCCGCGGCTTTGTGGCCTTCTGTAGGCCTAAGCTTCCTTCTGTGATCTGGCGCCATCTTGTGGTGGCCGTTGGCATGACAAGTAAACCAGCATTTCTAATGAAGCTTCCCCAGTGGTTTCACTGCCATCTCCTTCCTTCTAATTAGAACCCCCAAACATTATATATTTTTTTTATCCTAACACCCTAGAGAATAAAATGACGGTCATTGCAATACTTTCTGTCACACCTTATTTGCGCAGCGGTCTTACAATCGCACTTTTTTTGGGGAAAAATACACCTTTTTTAATAAAATAAGACAACAGTAAAGTTAGCCCAATTTTTTTTTTATATTGTGAAAGATAATGTTACACCGAGTTGATACCCAACATGTCACGCTTCAAAATTGCATCCGCTCGTGGAATGGCGACAAACTTTTACCCTTTAAAATTTCCATAGGAGACGTTTAAAAAAATCTACAGGTTGCATGTTTTGAGTTACAGAGGAGGTCTAGGGCGAGAATTATTGCTCTCGCTCTACCAATCGCGGCAATACCTCACATGTGTGGTTTGAACACCGTTTACATATACGGGCGCTACTGCACGCGAGCTCTCCGGGACTGGGTTATGTTTTCTGGCTCCTGTTAAAAAAAGGGGGGGATAGGGTTTTCTGGCTCCTAACTTTTTTAGCTGGCTCCTAGATTCCAAGCAAATTTGTCAAAACCCTGCTTTACACACACATGAACTTTAATGGCATCCCAGTCTTGGTCTGTAAGGTTCAATATTGAATTGGCCCACTCTTTGCAGCTTCAACTCCTCTGGAAAGGCTGTCCACAAGGTTTAGGAGTGTGTCTATGGAAATGTTTGACCATTCTTCCAGAAGCGCATTTGTGAAGTCAGGACAATAAGGCCTGCCTCGCAGTTTCTGCTCTAATTCATCACAAAGCTGTTCTATTGGGTTGAGGAAAGGACTCTGTGCAGGCCAGTCAAATTTCTCTACCCCAAACTGGCTCATCCATGTCTTTATGGACCTTGATGTTCACTAATTCAAATCATTTGGTGGAAGGGGGATTATGGTGTGGGTTTGTTATTTAAGGGGTTGGGCCTGGCCCCTTAGTTCCAGTGAAAGGAACGCTTAAGGCGTCGGCATACCAAGATATTTTGGACAATTTCATGCTCCCAAATTTGTGGGAACAGTTTGGGGACGGCCCCTTCCTGTTCCAACATGACTGCGCACCAGTGTACAAAGCAAGGTCCATAAAGACATGGATGAGTGAGTTTGGGGTGGAGGAACTTGATTGGCCTGCAGAGTCCTGACCTCAACCTGATAGAACACCTTTTAGAGTGCATGCTGCAAGCCAGGCCTTCTCTCTCACATCAGTGCCTGACCTCACAAATGCACTTCTGGAATAATGGTCAAACATTCCCATAGACGAACTGCGGACGGCCTTTCCAGAAGGGTTGAAGCTGTTATAGGTGCAAAGGGTGAGCCAATTCACTATTGAACCCTACGGACTAAGGGGCAGATCCACAAAAGAATTACGCAGGCCGCTAGGTGGCGTTTCCGTCGCTTTCTGCGTCGAGTATGCAAATTAGCTAGTTACGGCGATCCACGAACGTACGTCCGTCCGGCGCTTTTTTTACGTCGTTTGCATTCGGCTTTTTCCGGCGTATAGTTACCCCTGCTATATGGTGGCATACTCAATGTTAAGTATGGCCGTCGTTCCCGCCTCGAATTTTGAATTTTTTACGTCGTTTGCGTAAGTCGTTCGCGAATAGGGATTTGCGTAGGATGACGTCACCGTCGTAAGCATTAGCTTGTTCCGGTTTAATTTCGAGCATGCGCACTGGGATACCCCCACGGACGGCGCATGCGCCGTTAAATAAAAACATTGTTTACGTCGGGTCACAACGGATTTACATAAAACACGCCCCCATCACATCCATTTGAATTCCGCGCCCTTGCGCCGCCAAAGATACACTAAATTACGGCGCAAATTTTTTGAGGATTCCAAAAAAAAAAAAAGTTACAGCGGCGTAGTGTATCTTAGATACGCTACGCCCGACGCAATAATGCGCCGATGTACGTGGATCTGCCCCTAAGACTGGGATGCCATTAAAGTTCACATGTGTGTGTAAAGGCAGGTGTCCCAATACTTTTGGTAATATAGTGTATGTGATTTAAAGCTGAGCAGATCTAAAAGACCTGAATTAATGAAGATAATTATTCATTTATCATTACATTTTTTGTTTTGATATCAGCCTCCTGCTGTGTATCTTTAGTGTGTTTATCTCCTTAGAGTTTAGCTTTGTTTTTGCTGGGTGGCTCTCCATTACTTTGCACTGCATATTCCTCGCCATGTCCTCTGTACTGACATTCCTTTCTTTCAGTGGTATGACCCGCTCTTCTCTGTGCTTGGAAATGAGGAACATTTAGGTAATGTGAAGCCTTTTCTTCGGCGAGCCTTTATAATACATGATGATGGTATATTACTTTATTCCTAGTATGCAGCCCATTTGCCAGTCAGCTCGGGTTTTGTACATTTCATCTCCTCTGTACATTTCAGACACAAAATTCCCAAAATCTAAAATAACCGAGAGAAACAAATTTTGTCTTCCAGAACCCTTCCTGTCTTTGCTCCTGGTTGTGTCTCAAAGCAATTTTGCTCTAGATCTTCAGGTAAGTTGAGATCCCGTACACCTACCTGCATAAAGCATTGACAACATTTTTTAACAGTTTTCAGTGGTGAATGTGAAGCTCAATCTAAAATTTTTGTAAGCAAATTTCTATTTTTGCCCATTCAAAGGAAAGCAACAGGTTTGTGATGCCGCGTACACGATCGTTTTTCAGCATGAAAGAAAACGTTGTTTTTCACAACGTTTTCCCAACTTCATCATTAAAACGACGTTGCCCACACACCATCGTTTTTAAAAAAAAATTATCTAGCAAAGCGCGGTGACGTAGAACACGTACGACGGCACTTTAAAGGGGAAGTTCCATTCGCCTTTGGGCTGCTTTAACTGATTCCGTGTTAGTAAAAGACGATTCGCGCTTTTTTGTCTGTTGCAGCATGACGAATGTGCTTACTCCATTATGAACGGTAGTTTTACCAGAACGAGCGCTCCCGTCTCATGACTTGCTTCTGAGCATGCGCTGTTTTTTTACGTCGTTTTAGCCCACACACGATCATTTTTTACAACCCGAGAAAACAACATTTTTTAAAACTACGTTAAAAAATGCAGCATGTTCGAAAAAAAATTTGGTAGTTTTTCAGAAACTGAAAAACGATGTGCACACAATCATTTTAAATGACGTTTTTTTAAAAACAACGTTTTATTCATGCTGAAAAATGATTGTGTGTACGCGGCATTATATTCTCTTTCTCAACAGCAGCACCTACCCCCCCGCCCCCCCCCCCCAGGGCCGGGACAAGGGGTGGGCAGGAGGGAAGGCTGCCCTGGGCACTTTGGTATCATGTGAGGGTGCTGTAAGGAGATTGGGGGGAGGGGATATGTGTTGGAAGGGGGAATTTAGGGGGTAAGAATTGTTCTAGGAGCGGAAATTTGGGTGTGTGTGCTAGGAGTGGTGATTCAGGGGGATCTGTGTTGAAAGAGGGGATGGGGGAAGAGCATTTGTGCTAGGAGGGGGGATTGGGAGTTTTTGTGCTAGAAGAGGTAATATGGTGGGGGATTGTGCTAGTGGGAGGTCATTTTTTTGGGTGGGGGTGGAATTTGTGCTAGGAAGGGAAAGCAATTTGGGAAGAGGATGTGAACTTGGAGGGGAAATTTTAGGGGTAGAGGATTTGTGCTAGGAAGAGTGACTGTTTTTTTTGGGGGGGGGGGGGGAGGGTGATTTGGGAGAGCAAAGGTTTGTTCTGGTTGTCAGGATTTCAGAAGTGGGGCAGATTTGTACTAGGAAGAGGGAGGATTTATGCTTGGGGGGGGGGGGGATAATCATGCAGATCAGTGCTTTTTTTTTGGAGGGGGGGGGGGATTTTTGACACAATGTCCATGCATCTTGGGGAAGGGGGGGGGGTGCAGTTTGCTCTGGGCTCTAGATGACCTTGTCCCGGCACTGCCTACCCCCCTCAGATCTGAAAATACCTGGTATATATGGGTATGGGGGAGCATGTGGCAGCTCTGGGCCAATCCTGAATCGTCAGGAAAGTCACATGGGGGAGAGTCCATGGCCCCATGACTCTTGGCCTACACAGGGCCATTTCACCTGCTGCCAGCAGCCAAATAGAGGGATGGTGGAAGAAGTAAAGGTGAGTATGTGCCGCTGTGGAGAGGATTATAGGTATCCTGTGGTATTACTCTGCATGGGAAAGGGCAGACTCACTTGGTTACTGTGGGGAAGATTGCCTGTCCAGTATTCTAGTTATCTGTGTATCCATTGGGGACATTTCTGCCCCCCTCCCCGGGTTTGTGATGGGTTTTTTTTTTTTTTTGGAGTGGGGTTTTCCCCTCAGTCTCGAAGGGTCTGGTATGGTCAGATCAAAGTTGGATCCCATTCGTTGAAGCTGCATGGAAGTCAGACATGAAGTCGCAGGGCAAAGTCAGATCAGAAGTCGCAAGACTTAAGACTTTCGGCTCTAAGCAGTGATTACCGTATTTATCGGCGTATAACACGCACCCGAACTTTAGGAGGGAAGTTTCAGGAAAAAAACTTTCCACAGACCCCTGCGTATAACACGCAGGGACAGTTTACCCTCTATTTTCAGGGTAAAAAAGTGAGTGTTATACGCCAATAAATACCACCAAAAGAAAGCTCTATTTGTGTGAAGAAAATTATAAAATAAATTGTTTGGGTACAGAGTTACATGACTGCGCAATTGTCATTCAAAGTGCGACATCGCTGAAAATGGCCTGGGCAGGAAGGGGGTGTAAGTGCCCTGTAGGCAAGTGGTTAAATGTAAGGACTCATTCTTGCCGGTACTTAGAATCTTTAATATTTGCAAACAAAATGAAGGTTTTCTATTTAGAATAATAAGCTATCAGGTTAGTAAAACAGCGATATCAGAACCGATCCAATCATACAGTTTGTAGTGTACATAGATTTACAAAACAGTGGGATAAAGGAATATTCCTGATTTTTTTTTTTCTCATGGTTACTGTGAAATTGTGTGAATGCATCAATGGAGTGCATGTTATCTCAGCTTGGATTCATTGAACGAGTTTACCAAAAATGTAAATATTGCAGAATATACAGCCTCGTGCTACAAAACTAAGCTCCATTTCATGCTGAAAAACAAAATCAATTAGTTATGTATCTTAAATAGATCGATTTTTACTCTAAAAGGATTTTATTAAAATACATTTTATAAAAATCTAAAAAATCGGATTTAAATAAAAATGAAAATCTGATATTTTTTTTAAATCATCGATTGAATATACATATCTGTTGAATATACAGGGCTTTATCTACTAAATTGTGCTTTATTTGACCAATAATTCTGGGAGTATGCATACATAATCTTGTCATTGCTGGCTATCTTGGTAATTAAAGGCACATTTCTGGTATTTTTCTTTCAGAATTCCAGCTTCCTTGATGAGAGCTGGCTTATACCGGTAAATATTATCCTTGCTGATTTATGTAGAATGTCTTCCATGGTGGTGGCTTTAGATTTTTCTGTTAAAAAGTATTTAATCGCTGTATTGCTAACCCTAAGTTTCCATGCTAAATTAAAGTTCACCTTAAAAATAATAATAAATGCGCAGATAAAAAAAAATAAATGTGCATTTTAATTTTCTTTTGTTAGGAGCCTTCAAAGCATTGGACCCACAGTCAGATTGAGGGTACAATGCCAGGCTCCTGCAGACTGTCAGTAGAGCTGTCTGTGCATGCCTCCGATACAGGCAGGGAGGTCAATGAACTACTGGTGGTGGCAGCACTGTGTGGCAATCGGGCTCTTTTACATTGCACAATACCCTTGTACTAACATGTTTCAGGCACTTGGACTCCCGTCCTGTATTCGTGTCCTCACTCTGGATGATAGAGCACATTTCAACAGCGGCATTGTCAGTCTGGGGGGGAGGGGAGTGTTAGATGTGCCAGTGTTGCCAACCTACCAGATTGAAATTTTCTGTCACGACACCCGAAATTTACTGGCGCAGCCAGGTTTTTACTGGCATTTCACAAAAGTTACTAGATTTAAATTTTTAGGTGCAAATCTCAGTATTTAGGCTACAAACAAGTACGCTAGGCAAATAGCAATGTGATTTAAGGTAGATATTAAGGTAAAAAAACATATTTTTGTTATTTTCGGTATAATAAGAGCAAATTATTTAGTCACATCACCCCCTGCCTCCATCCCCCTCTGCCACCAACACCCCCTGCCTTCACCCCTCTCTGCAGTGCCACAATCTCCCCCTACCTTCATCGTCCCCTGCCTCCAATCTCCCCCAAGCCCCCTGCCTCCAATCACCCCCTGCCTCCATCCCCCTCTGCCACCAACACCCCCTGCCTTTACCCCTCTCTGCGGTGCCACAATCTCCCCCTGCCTCCAATCTCCCCCAAGCCCCCTGCCTCCAATCACCCCCTGCCTCCATCCCCCTTTGCGGTGCCACCAACAACCCCTGTCTCCATCCCCCACCCTCTGCGGTGCCACCACCCCCCTCTGTGGTGCCACCATCACCCCCTGCTTCCAATCTCCCCTGCCTTTATTGCCCCCTGCCTCCATCCCCCTCTGCGGTGCCACCACCACCCCTTGCCTCCAATCACCCCCTGCCTCTAATCTCCATGCGCAGTTCCAAGCTGAACCGATCTCGGCTATATTTACTGGCACATTCACGCAACCACGGACATTTACGAACGGGCGAAAAAAGTGCCAGTTTTTACGAACTGTCCGTAAAAATACGGACAGTTGGCAACACTGAGATGTACTAGCAGATTCACTAAGAAATTGAATCTGAACTCCAGCTAATACATTATACAGTGGTACCTTGGATTACGAACATAATCCGTTCCAGAAGAATGCTCGTAATCCAAAGCATTCGCATATCAAAGCGAGTTTCCCCATAGAAGTCAATGGAAACGAAAATAATTTGTTCCGCATTGACTTCTATGGCATGCAATATCGCATGTGGCCAGAGGTGGGGGGCGCCAGAGAGCTTTGGAAATACTCGGAAAGGCTCGGGAACAGCTCGGCTGAACTCGGGAACGGAGTATTTCCGAGTTTTCTCAAGTATTTCCGAACTGCTCCGCTCGGTTCCGGCGCCCCCGCACCTCTGGCAAAATGCAGTACTGCACACCGCTGTGGCTTGAATCCTGCTCATTTTGCGAGACAACACTCGCAAACCGAGTCAGGATTGATTTATTTATTTTTTTAAATGCTCGTATTGCGAAACGCTTGTTAAGCGTGTTACTCGCAATCCGAGGTTTCACTGTAATCAGTTACAGCAAACTGTTTTTGTATACATGTTTTACATAAATAATATTTTAAAGCACCCCTGCCAGTGTTAAATGGTTTGTCTCATCCCTGTAACTGTTGGAGCACGTGTTCTTTTGAAAAACATCAGACTTATTGGCCAGATCACCAGATAAAAATAGAAGAAAACGAATGCACCTGTCACAACTAAGTATTAGTCCGCTACAATATAATGTTTGCTTTCAGTTTAATACCACTTTAAATGCAGGCCATGGCGAGGAGCTTGTGGTGTCCCTCATTCTGTGCATAATGCTGCTAAGTGCACTTGATTGGTGACGAGGCTGGTCACATGACTTTAACAGGTCATGTGGCTGTGCTTTCCTCCGAACGTGTACCAACATATTTGTGCTTTATATTGTGCATTCTATAATAAGAATAAAAACAAATAAAAATGTGAATACCTGTCAGTGTTTGACGGTTAGGTAGAAGTCAGTGATTTTGAACTGATTTAATGATGCACACCTTCATTTGCAATAGCTGATTTTGATCAGGTCATCACCGTGACTTGGCCCCAGTCAATATAAACCAGTTTATTTTATTAATTTACATAATGCTAAAAATTCTCAAATGCTGTAGGCCTCATGCACACTGGACTTGTTTTAATGCTGCTCTTAGGGGCTCTTTTTTTTTACCCTGCCTCTAAACACCCCTCCATGTTAGCCTATGTGTCCGCTATTTATAACGCCAAAGCGAATCAGTGTACTCGGACATCTCAAGTCTCCTGCTAGGTGCGGGAGACTTCGCGATCTCCCAGGATAGATTGCTGCGGCGGGGAACAGCTGTGAACACTGATTTCTGTCCCCCAGACGTCTCTGCAAACACAGCTTCCGCCCCCAGCATCCCCTACAACACTAAAGAACAATCTGTCCTTGTAATTAGGGCTTCGGCTGGCGGCCATTTTGTGGTGGACCAAATTGCATTGATTTTAATGGGAGAATTCTCAAATGCTAGAGAACAAACGTTCTTCTTGTGTTGAGTCTCTGGCCAGGCGCCACCATTTTCCGAGAAAAAAAAAAACACGTCCTTACAACATAGGACAATATAAAGTGTTTACTCTGCTCAGTTTATAAATGAACAGGAGTCTCTTTCTCCTGTTCATTCATCTTTAGTGCTGAGAAAGGGACTGGGGAATGTGTCTTTAGTGCCTTTGTCTGTCTCAAAGGGGAGATGTCAGGGGTCTGTTTAGACCCCTGATATCTCACCAAAGCCCCCCCAAAAAATATAAAAATAATTACTGTAAAAAGATTCTAAAAAGTGTAAAAAAAAACAAAATAAAAAAACTACTGACACCACTCTTCCCTGCCCTACCAACACTGTCCACTGCCTCAACCCCCCTCCCCCCAAAAAGCATTGTGAAAAAAAATTAAGAAACAAATTAAATTGTAAAAAAATCAATTATTAAAAATAAAAAAAAAATACTGACACCGTCCACTGCCACATACCACCCACCCCCTTCCCCAGAAGAACTGTGAAAGAATATTGAAAACACATTTATTCAGGGAAGCCTATCCCCCACCCACCTAACAACTGTCCCCGAGCCACCCCCATGAAATCATTCTCTGCAGCTATTACCTTTTGAACCACCACCCCCTCTAGAATGTAATCTGTACGAGCAAGGCCGGCCTCCTGTACCTTCTGTATTGTACTGTAATTGTGCTGTCCCCCCTCTACATTGTAAAGTGCTGCGTAAACTGTTGGCACTATATAAATCTTGTATTATAATAATAATAATACTTCAGTGTGGCTTAAAAGCAACACATCAGTGCGATTTGCACTGCTGATTCCATTGTGGCTTGCAACTTTATTCAACAAAAGTCTATGCAAGTCGCAATGAAAACAGCAAAAAGTACTGCAGGAACCTTTTTTAATGTCACTGTGACATGAGTTTCGTCAATTTGAATGGTTCCAGTGATAACAATAGGGTATGACTTGTCATACTATTTGTTACTGTCAAATCGCATGACAAATTGCACCGGTGTGAACGGGTGCTTAGTCATGCAGGCATACTCCTATGTGCACAAGGGCCAACTTGCATGGAAACAAAAAAAAAAGGGAAAGAGAATGAGAACACCATATTAAAGTGTATGTACGGGTAAAATTATATCTCTGCAATACATAGCCATTTATTTCCCCGTCTTTTATTCCTTTGACCTTTCAGATGGAGAACAAATACCTGTTAATCTGCCCAAAAATGTCCTCCGTTCCTATGTCCTCTTGTGAGCTGACAACACACAGCATTTTTGTGTAATGAGTGGTGTCAGCCCTGCTCAGTTGCCTTTACTAAACTACTCAAGCTCTCCCCTATCCCTTTCCACTGATAATTCTGTAGTTCCAAGATCACACCTAGAAGGGCTAATTGGACTCCTTGACATAACACAGGAAGAACAACTCTAAATTTCTTACATCATTAATAAATATCATATACCTTTCCTATTTACTAAGGCAAGCAACATAAGGATTACAAATAGTCAATGTTGATTGAGAGATCAAGTTCTGCTTTCAGACCAGAAGCCCAGTGCTTGATGCTTGTTTTGCATACCAATCATCAAAATTCATTGGACAAAACAAATATAATAAGAATCCACAAAGGGAAACAGGCAGCATGTAGGGATGAGCTTGGTGTTCGAGTCTAACCCATGTTCGACGAATTACGAACGTTATGGGCCGTTCACGCCAAATTCGAGTGGCGTGTCACGGCCCATAATTCACTGCGGCATCGCAGTGCATTGCTGGCTGATGCTTGGCCAAGCATGCACTATGACCCGCATGCTTGGCCAATCACAGCTTGCAAAAAAACAGAGAGCCATAATTGCCCAAAGCCAGGGTGGCTTTGGCCAATTATGGCTCAGGGGGTTTAGTACACGCCCCACACTATATAAGGTCGCCTCCCTGGCAGCCTTGTGTAGTGTGTTGCAGTGGTTTACAGAGACGAGAGAGACAGAGACAGAGTGTCATTTTTTGCAGTTAGATAGAGCAGGCAGGCTAGTCAGTTAGAGTTAGTGTGTAGAGGATATATATGCATCCCAGGTGTTGTGTGTGTGTGTGTGTATGTGTATATATATATATATATATATATATATATATATATATATATATATATATATATATATATATATATATATATATACACTGTATTAAGTTTAGCTAGATTCGCTCTTCCTAATATACTGACAGGCAGGCAGGTGATTGTGCTAGCTGCAGTATTTTCAAGTGGTGTACTGTCTGTGTCCTCTGCACAGTGTGCACCTAAAGCTGCGTAAAGCTGGTGTTTCTCGTATTAGAGGCAGGGATCTGCTCATAATAATACCACAGGCAGGGGATCATTCTGCAAGTACTTTCACGTGGTGTACTGTCTGTGTCTTCTGTACAGGGTGCACCTAAAGCTACGTAAAGCTGGTGTTTCTCATATTAGAGGCAGGGATCTGCTCATATTAATACCACAGGCAGGGGATTATTCTGCAAGTACTTTCACGTGGTGTACTGTCTGTGTCCTCTGTACAGTGTGCACCTAAAGCTACGTGGTGTGTGTGTACTAACTGTGTCCTCTGCACAGTGTGCACCTAAAGCTACAAAAAGCTGGTGTTCTCATATTAATTCCTACAGGCAGAGATCTGCTCATATTAATACCACAGGCAGGGATCAGCAGGTATTGTCAGTATTTGTGCAGCTCCCTGCAGGCCATTAGTATGTCTAGAAGGACAACAAGGAGAGGCAGAGAGTCACAAGACGATAAAAGAGGGCAAGCAGGCTCTGCATCTAGAGGCAACAGTGCTGGTTGTGGAAACGGTGCATCCTCATCAGCACGTGGCCAAGGGACATGCTCGTCCTTTTTTTCGGCAGCTTGCCGTGTTGAGCCACAACATGCCGAAGACTTGGTAGAGTGGATGACCAAGCTGTTCTCATCCTCCTCATCCTCTCTCACCCAGGCTCAGGGTACTTTGTCTGGCAAAGCAGCTGCCAACACGGCCTCTTCCCTCTGCTCAATGGCATCAGTCACTCCTTCCCTAGCACTACCATATCCTCCTAAAGAGTCCCCCGAACTGTTTGACCACAGTGTTGGGTACATGCTGCAGGAGGATGCGCAAGCATTTTGAAGGCTCCGATGATGGTACACAGCTAGAGGAAGACAGCAACGTGAGCCCAGAGAGAGTGGGTCCCCAAGAAGGACAGCAATATGGCAGTCATGTTCCCCCAGCTGCAGCAAACTGCCAGGTTGTCTACAGTGATGAGGAGGGAGGGGATGATGAGGTCACTGACTCCACGTGGGTGCCTGATAGGAGAGAAGAGGAGGAGGATGAGGCACATCTCCAAAGAGGCAGGATGCCCTCCAGGGGCCAGCTTAAGGGCAGCACACCAACTGCATCACAACGCAGAGCTCCGCATGTGCAGGGCGCTGCTGTCTCTGAGCGTTATTCCAAAAGTTCTTTGGTGTGGGCCTTTTTTGAGACGAGTGCATCAGATCGCACCGCTGCTATTTGCAACATATGTCTCAAGCGTATCTCGCGTGGCCAAAACATCACCCGCTTGGGCACCACATGCTTGACCAGACCTATGTCGACCTGCCATGCAGTTCGTTGGAAAGCGTACCTCAAAGACCCACACCAAAGAACAAAGCGGACCTCTCCTTGCTCATCATCAGCTGGGATCTCCAACCCCACTATACCCTCAGTCCTCTCTGAAGCCTGCACTGATAGAACTGAAGGTGTAGAATTAGGTGTGTCACAGCCAAGTACTTGCGGGCAATCTATTAGATTGTACCAGGCAAATTTCCCTGCCCCAGCTTCTGCAACGCCACAAGAAGTTCTCTCCCAGCCATCCACATGCCCAGCGGTTGAATGCTAGCTTAGCTAAATTGCTGGCACTTCAACTGCTGCCTTTTCAGTTAGTAGACTCTGCCCCCTTCCATGAGTTTGTGGAATGTGCGGTACCTCAGTGGCAAGTTTCCAAATGGCATTTATTCTCACGGAAGATGCTTCCGGCTCTTTACCGGCATGTTGAGGGCAATGTCCATGCCTCGCTGGACAGGGCGGTCAGTGGTAAGGTGCATATTACCGCTGACTCATGGTCCAGCAGGCATGGATAGGGACGTTACCTATCTTTCACGGTGCATTGGGTGACTCTGCTGGCAGCTGGGAAGGATGCAGGACAAGGTACAGTAGTGTTGGAGGTTGTTCTGCCACCACGCCTCCAAAATGCTACTACTGGTTGTGACACACCTCTCTCCTCCACCCCCTCCTATTCTTCCTCTGTGGCCTCTTCCTGTGCTGATGTGTCCTCGGGAACCAGCGGTGCTCCGTAGGAGTTCAAGGGGCTACGCAGGTAAAGAGATGCCATGCGGTGCTTGAGCTGGTGTGCTTGGGACAGAAGCCACACTGGGGCAGAGGTTCTGTCAGCTCTGCAGGGGCAGGCTCAGAGGTGGTTGACGCCATGCCAGCTTAAGCCAGGAATGGTGGTTTGCGACAAAGGCACCAACCTCCTCTCCGCCCTGCGACAGGGACAACTGACCCATGTGCCCTGTTTTGCTCATGTCCTTAACTTGGTGGTGCAGCGGTTCTTGGGCAGGTACCCGGGCTTGCAGGATGTCCTGAAGCAGGCCAGGAAACTCTGTGTGCATTTCCGATGGTCATATAATGCCAGTGCTTGGCTTTCAGACCTCCAAAAGGAATACAACCTGCCCAAGAACCACCTAATCTGTGACATGCCCACCAGGTGGGACTCTACGTTGGCCATGCTGCAGCGGCTGCACACGCAGCAGAGGGCCATCAATGAGTATCTGTGCCAATATGGCAGCAGGACAGGGTCAGGGGAGCTTGTTTTTTTTCCCCACGCCAGTGGGCCATGATCAGGGATGCATGCACTGTCCTGTCACCATTTGAGGAGGCCACGAGGATGGTGAGCAGTGACAGTGCACGCATCAGTGACACTGTCCCTCTTATCCATCTGTTGGAGCACAGACTGCGTGGAATAATGGACAGGGCCCTTGAGGCAGAACAGAGGGAGGAAGAGGAGGACTTCCTTACCTCTCAAGGCCCCCTTTATCCAGACAGTGTTCCTGCTTGCCCGCCTATTATACAGGAAGAGGACGAGGAGGAGGAGGATTGTGTCAGCATGGAGGTGGAGCCTAGCACTCAGCATCAGCAGCAGTCTTTAAGGGATCAATTACAGTCCCAAGAAACCCATGGACTTGTACGTGGCTGGGACGAGGTGGCTGCAGATCATGTCGTCATCAGTGACCCAGAGGACTCCGCACCAAATGCCTCAGCAAACCTACTCGTATTCGTGCTATCAAGAAGAGGAATCATTACTGGCTGGCAACCCTCCTTGATCCACATTACAAGGGTAAGGTTGCGGACCTTATCTTGCTGGCGCAGAGGGAGCAGAAGATGAAACATCTTCGGGAGGCCTTGCAGAAAGGTCTGTGCAACGCTTTGCTGAGGCTTCGGTCAGTCACAGAAGGAGCAGTGGAGGTGGAAGCGCCCAGAGGTGATTAAATTCGCATGTGCTGCGCTATATAAGTTTTCATTCATTCATTCAAGGTGGTCGTCTGACCGATGCGTTCAGACAATTTTTTAGTCCTCAGCCCCAAGGTATGACCGGTTCCAGCAACCATCGCCAGCGTCTGTTTTACATGGTGCGTGAATACCTAGGGGCAAGATCAGACTTGAACACCTTTCCCACTGAAAATCCTCTGGCTTACTGGGTCTTGAGGATGTATCACTGGCCAGAGCTTGCACAGTATGCAATTGAGCTACTGGCCTGTCCTGCATCCAGCGTTCTTCATCCAACATCCAACGCACATTCAGTGCTGCTGGAGGCTTTGTAACCGATCACAGGGTGCGCCTCTCCACCGACTCGGTCGATCGACTGACCTTCATAAAAATTAATCGGGCTTGGATCACCACCAGCTACCAAGCACCTGATGCTGATGTAACTGAATATTTTTTTTTAAATGTCAGATCCCTTTAAGACTGCCTATGCTGAGTGACTATCCTGTTATGCTGAGTGACTATCCTTTTCCTCCTCAATGATCATCATGCTGATAGCTTGTAAGAACATTTTTGGTTCTGGGCACCGCCACCAGTGGCTAAGGCCCAATTTTTCTGCCCCTGTTCAACAGGGGCGTGTAATTACAATTTTTGATGCAATACTTTTGCAGCAGGGCCATAGATTCTATGGTGTGTAAGGCCCCATACACACCATAGAATCTATCCGCAGATAAATCCCATCAAATGGGTTTCAGCGGATAGATTCTATGGTGTGTACACTCCGGCGGATATTTATCCTCGGATAAATCTCCCCTGGGATGGATTTCCAGCAGATGAATATTTGCTGACATGCTCAACAAATCCATCTGCTGAAGTCCATCCCAAAGGATGGATCCGCTCGTCTGTACAGACTCACCGGATCCATCCGTCCAAAGGGATTCCCCGCACGCGTCGTAATGATTTGACGCATGCGTGGAATTCCTTATATGACAGCGTCGCGCCCGTCGCCGCGTCATAATCGCGGCGACGGCGCGACACGTCATCGCCAGAGGATTTCGGCGCGGATTTCAATGCGATGGTGTGTACACGCCATCGCATAGAAATCTGCTGAAATCCTCGAGAGGATTTATCCGCGGATACGGTCCGCTGGACCGTATCCGCGGATAAATCCTCTCGTGTGTATGGGGCCTAACTGTGAGGGCTTACAGTGTTGTGGCAACACCTAGGGCCCAAATTTCTGCAGAGTATATACGGCAGGCCCCTACTTTCAAACATCCAACTTACAAACGACTCCTACTTGCAAACGGAAGGAGACAACAGGAAGTGAGAGGAAATCTACGTCTAGGAAGAGAAATTCTCTTCTGCAAGAGGTGTCTCCTGTACACTGATGCTTTATCACCAATCCTTGTTTCACTAAAAAACCCAAATTTTCAAAAAATCATTTGTCATTGGGACAGAAAGTGAGGTGCAATCTTCAGAACAGATGCCCACAGACAGCAAAACAAATGTTACAGGGGTGATAACCCTTCTCTATGTTTTCCGAAAAGCTTAAAAAAAATTTTTTGGGCTGGAGCTACACTTTAAAAAAGTACCAGTTCAAAATTACAAACAGATTCTACTTAACAACAAACCTACAGTCCCGGTCTTGTTTGCACCGCCTGTATACTGCTGTTCAAAGTATATAGGGCCAAAGAGGCTGGTGACCTGGGGGGAAACCCATGCTATTTTTCTCAATGATTTTCATCCATATTGCAGGGACCAGACATTACATTAAAGCCGCAAGCAGTTTTTAAATGACTTTTTTCTTATAGTAATCTCATTTTGTGCAAGGACAGTTCTAAACACGTGCCACTTCACAGGCATACTATAGACACCCAGCAGGTATGATATTTAAAGGAATATTTCAATTTTTTTTTCACTTTAAGCATCATTAAAATCACTGTTCCCGAAAAAACTTTAGTTTTTAAAACTTTTTTTGCATCAATACATGTTCCCCCGAGGCAAGACCCGGCTCCCCAAACCCGTTTTAGGACAATAACTTGCAAATTAGCCTTTAAAATTAGCACTTTTGAATTCAAACGTTCGGGTCCCATAGACTTCAATGGGGTTCTAAAGTTTGTGCGAACGTTCGGTCCGTTAGAAGGTTCTGATGCGAACCGAACGGGGGGGGGGGGGTGTTCGGCTCATCCCTAGCAGCATGCAAGCAAATGTCTCCATGTCCCAGGGCAGTATTTCTCAAGCAGGTTGCAGTCTGGGTTCCCTTGGCATGACACAAGCACAGGGCCTGGTTTACCCTGGACCAGCCCAATGAGCTGCCATGGTGTGGGTGGGCTGGCGCCGTAACACTCTTTCTCTAGAACCAGGAAGTATGGTGTCTTTTGTTGCCATGTTTATGGTGACTGGCTCACCTGTACTGTACCAACACATAACTCTGCTCCAGGGCAGGTGACATGCAGGGCCAGACCTCCTCCAGACCATCACCACCTCTAAGGACTGGTGGAATGCAATGCATTACATTTCTGTTCTTAGGTTTAGATAAACTTTAATGAAATGGTTGGTTTTTATTAACCACTTGCCGACCGCGCTATAACTGAATGACGGCTACAGTGTGGCTGGCCAGTTCTCTGAGGGCGTCATGTGATGTCCTCCCGTGATCACCCCCACAGCAGCACACTCTGTGATCACTGTGTCCCTTGGACACTGCTGATCACAGATGGGGGTAAAGAGCCAATCAACAGCTCTTTACCATGTGATAAATCACAGCTGATAACAATGTAAACACAAGTCCGTTATCGGCATTCCTTTCTTAATGCTGATAGCGTGAGGAGAGGAGATCTAATGACTATCTTGTGCGAAAGGGACATCTACACTGATAATTGGGGCACTGATTATAAATGTCCTGATTATCTGTGCCACCTATTAGTGCAGTCTCATCTGTGCCTCCATTGCTGCCTTGTCGGTGATCATCAGTGCTCATTAGTGCTGCCTTATCCGTGCCCATAGGTGCAGCCCATCAGTGCAGCCTCATCAGTGTGACCATCCAATCACCCCATCAGTGCCCATCAGTGCAGCCTCATCAGTGCCCATCAGTGCAGTCTATCAGTGCTCATTAGTGCCGCCTTATCAGTGGCCACTAGTGCAGCCCATCAGTGCCCATCAGTGCACATCAGTGAAAGAGAAAAAGTACCTGTTTGCAAAAAAAATAACAAACTATGAAAAAGTGTTGTTGTTGTTGTTTGTTTTTTTTTGTTTTTTTTCTGTATTTTTGGGTTTATTTAGCAAAAAAAAAACAGCAGTAATTAAATGCCACCAAAAGAAAGCTCTATTTGTATGAAAAAAAATATAAAAAAATCATATGGGTACAGTGTTGCATGACCACGCAATTGTCATTCAAGGTGTGAAAGCACTGAAAATTGGCCTGGGCAGGAAGGGGGTAAAAGTGGCCAATAGGCAAGTGGTTAAAGAGGATCTATCGCATTCCTCAGTCTGTTGTACGGTATCTTCACACATTTATGGATACATGGTTTGATAACTCTTTACGTAAATTCAAGAAATAAATATTAGTGTACCGTGTGTAAAACCCATCAATGACCTTCTCTTACAGTATTTGTTCCTTTTTGAAATTGAAAGCAATTTGTTATGTCTGTCAGACGGGAAATGTGTTTGTGACGGGATCACCAAGTGAAAATATTGGAGAAAAAGATAACTAATGCAATGACCACATCTGAGGCTGGCAAGCTGCAAAATATTCTATTGTTATTCTTGGGTTTTAATACATTGTATTGGCAGATCAGTACATCTTCGTTCTTCTAACCTTTTGTTACTGTTCTATCTTTGATGTTTTTACAGTTTTTGTAAACTCTGCTGTAACTGTTGAGCCAAGGTGGCATGAGGCAGATATCTAGAATAAAATGTCTTCTCTTGTGCCTTCTAGGTGTGTGCCATTTATCAGACTGTGCCATGTCGAGAGCTTGGAATGGTATTGAGGTGACTTATAAATTCCCTTTCTCTATATAACATCATGTGAGGATAGACTATGGGGATGCTGGCCTTGATTGATGAAGGCGCCATTCTTCTCTTAGGTTCACCACCTGGTGGCTCACTGATTCATTGGCGTGTGCCAGATGTGCCTGGGCACATCCTAATCCTGGGGTTGGCAACCCATCAATCGTGATCTACCCGCCGATCGCGGGCAGGTGACGGGTAAACCACCATCCTTCCTTGCTGACCCCTAGAACCTGGACAGGAGGGATGGCTGGGGTGGAATTTAGTGGAACCGATCTGTTCTCCTGCAGGAGCTGAAAGTAGGTTTCTCCTCCTCTTCCTCTCTCCGGTTGTTTCAAGATGGAGAGCGGGGAAGTGGCCGGTAAATATGTCACACATGCATATGTGTTTGAGCTTTGAGGTGCACACCATAATGCAATAGGCTGCACACACCTGTGCACTGATCTAAACAAGCATGCAGGAAGAGGGAGCAGACTTTTCTTATCTCACTGGCTGCATGCTTTCTGTGACTTGCTATGCAAGCCAGGACCAAGATAATAGAGCAATGGCAGATCCCATATACAGGGCTGCTGTTGGATATCATGGGGCTCCATACAGCATACCTGACAGGGCCTCCCCCCCCTGACTGAAAGTGACTGAGGACATTCTCTGTAGCCTCAGCTGCACAGATGAATGAAACTGAAGCATACTGTTCACAAACTGAAGCATAATAAACAGTTTACTATGCTTCAGTGATGAATGGACATGGAGTGATTGGTACCAATCGCTCACCATGTTCATTCAAGAAATTAAGCGGCGAGTAAATTACATATTTACTGGCCCCTTTCCCTGCTATCCATCCTGAAACATCCCCCTGTGTGCCTACAGCAGCTGCCGGAGGAAGAGGAGGGAAGCTGGCAGCACTGCAGGAAAGGAAAGGGGCACACGGGGGGGGGGGCAGACAGCAGTTGGAGGGGACGGATGTGCTAGAACTAGGGTTGTCCCGATACCACTTTTTTAGGACCGAGTACAAGTACCGATACTTTTTTTCATGTAGTCGCCGATACCGAATACCGATACTTTTTTTAAATGTCATGTGACAGTTTTCAAACCACAATACAGACTAAGGATATTTTCTTTAGAATTATGAAGAACTCTAACTCAAGACATTATAAAAGAATAAAAATGAGTAAAAATGAATAAAAATGTTTTATTTGCTTGTCACGCAGTAGTAAAAAACTCAAAGAATTTTCATAGAACATGTTGATAAATACAAAAAAAGTATTCTATTTAGGTATCGGGAGCATTTGCGCGAGTACGAGTACTCCCGCAAATACTCGGTATCGGTCCCGATACCGATACTAGTATCGGTATCTGGACAACCCTAGCTAGAACCAGTCCCCCTGCAGTGCAGCTGGAGGGGGAAAGAAGAGGAGAAGCTGGCAGCGCTGCACAAGAGGATCGGTGTTTGCACTAAGACAGTACCGGTGCATTGCCATGAAATGAGATTTGCCATGGAATGAGATGGTCCGCCTCCATCTTATCCTATTGGCTCACTCATGTCACGTGACAAAACATCAGTCACAGCTAGGCTATCATAGGGAGAGGATCTCCTCTCCCTGTGATAGGCCGATAGCACTGTCAGCAGCGTGCCTCCCGCTCCCCGATTAAGTACACCCCGCGCCCGCTCTACTCCCCGTCCCCCGCACCCCGCACTCTACTCCCCGTCCCCCGTTAAGGCTCAGGGAACGGGGCGAGTCTACGCTATTACCGTAGACCTAGCGTTGGATACGTTAGTAGCGTAAACCTCATACGCAGGTTTACGCTACTAACGTAGCCTACGCTAGGTCTACTGGGCTGGTGTTGAAAATACTGCGCATGCACAGGTGTACGCTACTAACGTATCCAACGCTAGGTCTACGGTAATAGCGTAGACTCGCCCCGTTCCCTGAGCCTTAACGGGGGACGGGGAGTAGAGTGCGGGGGACGGGGAGTAGAGTGCGGGGGACGGGGAGTAGAGCGGGCGCGGGGTGTACTTAATCGGGGAGCGGGAGGCACGCTGCTGACAGTGCTATCGGGCTATCACAGGGAGAGGAGATCCTCTCCCTATGATAGCCTAGCTGTGACTGAAGTTTTGTCACGTGACATGAGTGAGCCAATAGGATGAGATGGAGGCGGACCATCTCATTCCATGGCAAATCTCATTTCATGGCAATGCAGGACCTCCTGCTCAGCAGGTACCTGAGCCCCCCCACTTTTGAATGGATGGGGCCCGGGCCCAGCACAGGAGGACTGGTTGTACTGCCTTATTAGCAGCCCTGCCTGTATATCTAATGTAGCAAGATCACTTAATGGAAAGCTCACATTACCACGGGAGGGGGGGGGGGGTAATTAGGGTACCATGTAAATAAAAATTCAACAACTAATAATAAACGTAGTACTTTCCCCTTCCTTATAAAACACACCTGCTAGTTTTGGATGGCACTTACAATGAATATTGAGGTATGATACAGTACTCCTATACAGTATTAGTATATTGGTCATATGCAGTGTTTATGGCTAGATGTAAAACCCAATCAGGTTGTTCTAACAGACACATGTAGCTATAATGGAATAGTCTCCTGTATGGCCATTGACCTGCATGCCAGCCACTGCTTGTGTTGTTTTATAGGGTGTTGGCATAGATCATCACTCAGGCCTCTCCTACTTGTGAGATATATAAAGTCATCTAGAATTGCCTCAATAACTGGTTTTACAAGTTCTGCCAGGGCGACCGCACCTTCATCCTTCAAACCCGCAGCTCTTTGTCCGGTTACTTTCTCTGACTTTCATAAATGATTAAACCGGCCATAAAGTGCCAAGAAAACAAAATAATCTTTCCCAGAAAAATTAGGATTTGAAGTAAAACAAGACACTGCTTTAAAACCCAACTCCAGCTTTTTTTTTTCCAAGTTTTTAATTATATTGGAAAGGTTTAGATCTTATGTCATTTTTATGTGCTGTGTATATAGGACACACCTTTTGGCTTCTTTTCCTTCCTTAATTACCAATAAAAACGCATCCAGTCTGATTGCATTACACGTGACCCTTTCACTATAGAAGAGTTGCTGAGGCAAGCTATCCATGTATAAGAAGAGTGTATAGTATACAATAGAATGGTAAGTATATGGCAGTCACTTTAAAGGCAACGTTTAGTCAAAATAAAAAATCAGCACAAGGGACATTAGTTACTGTTAATCCTGATGTGTCCCTTGTGCTGTTGGCTCCTACTTTCCTTTAAATCTTTATCCCCAAACCCCCACCTTACCCCTGCCACCATTTTCAGGGGGGACATCATTTTAAGGTCACCCATGCTCCGCCCCTTTTTGACAATGTCATGAAGGGGAGGGGCTTAGTCATCATATAAAGCGCAGGCATGCAAAGGTTTAAGAAACCCTATGGTCCATGCCTACTGACCTTATTTTGTACAGTAAAGGTTTATGGGGAACTGTGTCGCATGCTTTTTCAAAATCCAGATACACCACGTCTACGGGCCTTCCTTTATCTAGATGGCAGCTCACCCCCTCATAGAAGGTTAGATTGGTTTGGCAAGAACGATTCTTAATGAATCCATGCTGATTACTGCTAATGATACCGTTCTCATTACTAAAATCTTGTATATAGTCCCTTATCATCCCCTCCGAGAGCTTACATACTATTGATGTTAGGCCAACTGGACTGTAATTCCCAGGGATGTATTTTGGACCCTTTTTAAATATTGGTGATACATTGGCTTTTCTCCAATCGGCTGGTACCATTCCAGTCAGTAAAAATAAGAACAATGGTACTTGACTGAGTTCCCTAAATACCCTTGGGTGCAAGCCATCTGGTCCCGGTAATTTATTAATGTTAAGTTTCCCAAGTCTAATTTTAATTCTGTGCTCTGTTAACCATGGAGGTGCTTCCTGTGATGTGTCATGAGGATAAACACTGCAGTTTTGGTTACTAAAGCCCCCGATTCCCTCGTGAAGACTGAGGAGAAGAATAAGTGCAATACCTTCGCCATCTCCCCATCCTTTGTAACCAGATGTCCTTCCTCATGTTCTGGTTTTGCCTACAGATCCACAGCTATTGGTCAAACATCCTAGTTTCTCTAACTTCTAAAATGCATATAACCCTACAGTTGAACCCTGTTTTGCTACTTTTAGGTATTGACCATGATGCACATCTCTCCCACCTCTTAACCTTTTTGATATTTTACCTCCTGCATTATATCAGAAGAGATCATTTGTCACCAACTTTCAAAGTAGGAAAAATCCATTGCCAATGTAGTACAGTTGTACAACCTAACAAATCAAAAATTGCTGAAGACATTCAAACAACTTGGGCCCAATGTTGGAGTAGATAGATGGCTCTTTGTCCTCCCTCCCATCGTTTCTTTCAGCCAGTGCCCATCAATAAAAGCAGCCTGACTGTGCCCATCAATGCAGCCTCACTGTGCCCATTAACTGCAGCCTCACCATTACCTGGATCACACACAGTGGTCATCTCCTGCTGTGTCACGGATAGATGGATATCCGGGACGCCACTCCTCTCCCTCCTCCTTCTCCAGCGGCCGCTGTAAAAAAATCCCACCTTCTAGACTGATGGGTAAAACACTGATCCAATGCCGGCAAATTGAATCAGTGTGCCGCCTATCACAGTTTGTTTGCCATTGGAGAAGGTGGGTGAGGTGGATGGGTGCGCCGGGATATCCATATCAAAGCTCCGTGACACAACGAGAGATGCCCACTGTGTGTGATCCAGTCAATGGTGAACGGCCACCCTGGGCATTTCAGATGCAAGCTCCATGACATTACGATTACTGCCCAATGCCCATGAGTTTTATCAAAAACTCACTGTGCCCATCAAAGGCAGCCTCACTGTGCCCGTCTATTGTAGCCTCACTGTGCCCGTCTATTGTAGCCTCACTGTGCCCGTCTATTGTAGCCTCACTGTGCCCATAAATAAATGCAGCCTCACTGTGCCCATAAATAAATGCAGCCTCACTGTGCCCATAAATAAATGCAGCCTCACTGTGCCCATAAATAAATGCAGCCTCACTGTGCCCATAAATAAATGCAGCCTTACTATGCCCATCAAATGCAGCTTTACTGTATCCATCAAATGCAGCCTCACTGTGCCTGTCAATTGCCCATTAATGCGGCCTCACCAGTGCCCATCAATAAATGCAGCTTGACTGTACCCATCAATGCAGCCTTACTGTGCCCATCAAATGCAGCCTCCCCATTGCCTAGATCACACACAGCAGGCCTCTCCCGCTGTGTCACAGAGTTTTGATATGGATATCCCGGCGCGCCCTTCCTCTTCTCCCTCCTCCTCCTCCAGCGGCCGCTGTAACAAAGTCACGCCTCCTAGACTGATAGGCAGCACACTGATCCAATACTGGGAAATTGAATCACAGTGGTGAGCTCCTGCCCTGGCATTTCACATGCAAGCCCTGTGACAGGTTGAGATGAGGAGGAGGGAAGGATGGGAGGACTATGACAGATGATGTCATTGATACAATCACGATTTAGCCTTTTTTCTGCATCGATACTGAAAGGCTGAATCGCGATGCATCGCTTATACGATTACACCCCGAGGACCAGATTCTCGTAGGTGCGCGCATCTTTGTGCGGGCGTAACGTAACCTATTTACGTTACGCCTCCGTAACTTAGATGGGCAAGTGCTGTATTCTCAAAGCACTTGCTCCGTAAGTTGCGGCGGCGTAGCGTAAATCGGCCGGCGTAAGCCTGCCTAATTCAAATGTGGGACAGGGGGGCGTGTTTTATGTTAATCTTCTGTGACCCGACGTGATTGACGTTTTTCACGAACGGCGCATGTGCCGTCCGTGGAAATCTCCCAGTGTGCGTTGCTCCTAATACGCTGCAAGGACGTATTGGTTTTGACGTGGACGTAAATTACGTCCAGCCCCATTCACGGATGAGTTACACAAACCGCGCAAAATTTTCAAATTTCGTTGCGGGAACGACGGCCATACATAACATTGGTACGCCGCACTTACGCCACCATATAGCAGGGGTAACTATACGCCGGGAAAAGCCTAACGTAAACGGCGTAAATGTACTGCGTCGACCGGGCGTACGTTCGTGAATTTGCGTATCTTGCTGGTTTACATATTTCGACGCGTAAATCAGCATACACGCCCCTAGCGGTCAGCGTAAAAATGCAGTTACAATCCGACGGCGTAAGAGACTTACGCCTGTCAGATCTAAGGGAAATCTATGCGTAACTGATTCTAAGAATCAGGCGCATAGATACGACGGCGCGACTCAGAGATACGATGGCGTATCTGGAGATACGCCGTCGTATCTCTTTTGAGAATCTGGCCCCTAGTGTTTACTACTCTCTGTTTATTTGCTAGATAGATTCACCTACTCTTTTCGCTTTTGTTCTATTAGAAACATTACATTTTTGTGTTGTAAATGTAAGGTATGTGCCTATACATGCCTCTGCACACATTTATTTCCATCTGCAGAAGTGTTTACATGCATGTACAAATATTTGCAAATGTTAACTTTGATCAGACCAATATTAAAAGCGAGAGGACTGAGACCCAAAAACATCAGCTAACAGTTGATCACTGTCATTTGACACTGATCACCTGACAAAGCTGCTTTCATATGTCTTGTTCAGGTTCTTGCTGCCCTGGTATAGAGAAGGATATTATAGACTATAGAGGACATCCTGAGCTCAAGCCTTTTGGACCTATGTATTATTTGCGATACCATCATCCGTATGTGATAGGTGTAGTCTGTCTTGCCGTGGTTGGTTGTTCGAGTTGGAGAAACCACACGTGGGAATGTAGCTTGGCACCCAGGGTGGGGACCCTGAACGGAAATGAAGAATTAAAGCAAAACTACTGGTTGGGAATTATCACAGACTTAAAGTTCAAGCACTACAGTAAATCCCAAGTCCAGCACAGTAGCAGCATAACTTGTCTAGAAGGCCAGGTTCACACCATTGCAGGATCCCTGCATCCAAATCGCAATAGCAGGATATTTTGACTAGCTCTCTATGGAGACCAGGGGTCAAGTCCTGGGGAAAAAAGTGTGGGAACTCCCACCCAAGATCCACTCCCCCACCAAAAAAAAAAAATGATACGCTCATATGCATATTTACTAAACCGCATGTTTTTTTTGATCCACTGTACCTTAGTAATCCTTTATGTTACTGGCCGCTTCCTATATATGGATTCATCAGATAGTGTGCGGGTATTCCGTCACTTCCTCGAAGCCGCAATGTCTCCTGGGAGATTTTGTCATTGTTCCCAGGAGACATTGCGGAGGTCTGCCGCGAGTTATCGCGGGATTTAGAATGAACTTTTAGCAAGTTCTTTCTAAATCCCGCGATAACTCGCGGCAGACTTCCGCAATGTCTCCTGGGAACAATGACAAAATCTCCCAGGAGACATTGCGGCATCGAGGAAATGACGGAATACCCGCACACTACCCGATGAATCCATATAGAGGAAGCGGCCAGTAACATAAAGGATTACTAATGTTCGCCTGCCCCTGACAGTGACTCGAGCTGGGCATCGCCACTTAGTGAAGGATTGGCTCGGGTGGCTCGGCTGCTCTAGTCCTGCAAAGGGAACTGCAGAGGGTCCGGTGCATTTTGTGCAAAAACGCTATGCATCTTTTGGTCCATTTCAGGTCTGAAATTTGCCCAAAATTCGGGTCTGATTTCGGCCCAAAATTCGGCCTTTGCAAATAAGCCTCATGCGTTCAATTGCTTTCTTCCCCCTTTTTCTTTTTTTTTGGTTTTGTTTTACATGCTGGCTGATGAGCAGAATCGCATGCTGGCATCTTTCAACTCGTAGAGGATCCATTGGTGAGATTATCCTGCCAGTTACTAGCTCAGATATTACAAAGCCAGGGGAGGTTGATTTACTAAAGGCAAATATACTGTACACTGCAAGTGCACTTTTAGGTGTAGTTACTCTAGATCTGAGGGGAAGCTCTGCTGGTTTCTATCATCCAATCCTGTATAAGGCTTTTTTCTTGCATGTGATTGAGTATTCTTTGCATGTGAAATTTAATTCCATTTACTAAGCTCTGGAGCAAGTGCACTTGCAGTGCACAGTATATTTGCCTTTAGTAAATCAACCCCATAGTGTCACTAGTGAGTAAACCGTGTTTCCATAATGTAGAATCAATGCAGCTGCAGAAGAGTGAAACCAACATTTTGAGTCACTAATGTTGTCCCCAAGTAATATGTCAGTGGACAATTCTGGCCACTGGTATCCTCCTTTTAATATGAAATCTACATTTTATAGACTTTCTGGAAGATTTTCTGGAAGCCAAGCACCTGCCATTTTTCAGAAGATGATTTTTGGAATTTCAACTTCATATTTTAGTTATTAACATATGGTGGAGCTGCGCGATTATTTGTAAAGAATCAAGATCACAATTCACAAAAAAAAACGGGCATCCTACCAAGTTTAGCTTAGGCAGAGATAAACATTGTAACAATTTTAGTTCTTTAGAATTTAGATCAAAGGAATGAACTTTGGTCTGTAAATGAGGTCAGTTTAACCTTTTTCTGACACTTAATGCTTACAAATTAAAATCTGTATTTTTTGCTAGACAATTACTTTGAACCCCCCAAACAATGGGCTAGATTCAGGTATGGGGACGTAAGTTTGTGCGGGCGTAGCGTATGTTATTTACGCTATGCCGCCACAATTTAGAGAGGCAAGTGCTGTATTCACAAAGCACTTGCTCCGTAAGTTGCGGCGGCGTAGCGTAAATCTGCCGGCGTAAGCGCGCCGAATTCAAATTGTCAAGAGGTGGGCGTGTTTTATGTAAATAAAACATGACCCCACGTAAATTAAATTTCTTACGAACGGCACATGCGCCGGCCGTGAACGTATCCCAGTGCGCATGCTCCTAATCACGTCGCAAATAGTCAATGCTTTGGACGTGAACGTAATTTACGCAAAGCCCTATTCGCGAACGACTTACGCAAACAACGTAAAATTTTCAAAATTCGCCGCGGGAACGACGTCCATACTTAACATTGGCTATGCCTCATATAGCAGGAGTAACGTTACGCCGGAAAAAGTCTTACGCAAACGACGTAAAAAAATCCGCCGGGCGCACGTACGTTTCTGAATCGGCGTATCCAGCTCATTTGCATATTCTACGCTGAAATCGAGGGAAGCGCCACCAAGCGGCCAGCGTAAATATGCAACTAAGATACGACGGCGTAAATTCTTGCTGAATCTAGCCCATTGTATATATTTTTTTTTAGCAGAGACCCTAGAAAATAAAATGACGGTTGTTGCAATATTTTATTTCACACTGTATTTGCACAGCGGTCTTTTAAACTTAATTTTTTGGGGAAAAATACACCCCTGTTTTTAACGCATACTGTTAGACAGGTTGATTGGTTGTTCTGCGAGCTGGTCGGTAAGGAGGCTTGTTTTTTCCCTGGGCATTCCCCAGGTTTTGTTGTTATAAACAGTAAAGTTAGCCCAATTTCTGTATATAATGTGAAAGATGATGTTACGCCGCAAAAATCGTGATCTTTATTCCAAGCAAATAAAATGCGATTCTCATTTTGGGCAGAATCGCTCAGCTCTAACGTACAGGCATTCTAGAATTGCAGTGCTTTCACACCTCTTCTTGTGTATTATTCAGGTACCTGGAGGGCCGAGTGCTTGTGGTAGAAGTACTTCCAGACAGCCAGGCTGAAGTAGATGAAGTCGTTCTTGCAGGAGATGTTATTGATGAAATTAATGGAGTCTCACTACGTCATGCATATAATGGACAGGTAAGGATTTAGTCTGATTAATGCAATGTGAGCATTCTAAGCATTGTGTGGCAGTAGTACCCACTTCTCTTATTTCATGACCCTTATGGTAGACTTTTGTTCCAACTATACAAGGCACAATCCGTACTATTAGACCCCCAGATATATCATTTCCCGCCCTTGTGATTGGCTCACAATTTTCCCATAAGTTTTCCCTAAGATACAAGTCACATTTCAGACATCCCCTGCAAGAAAAATGTCATTTTTGGTGAGATACTTTCAATAGGAAATCACGGCTAAAGGGATGCAGACCCAGCAGCTTTCCTCATTAGATCCATGCAGGTGCAGCAGCTGATTGATCATTATGAAACCACTCCCATTAGATTCACTTTCCCACATGGACACAGACAAACACACAGGGATTTCTTCAGAATAACAAACGGTAGGAATCTGCAACAAAGTTGGTTAAAATCTTTGTAATGTACATAGATAACTCAGAGGGGAATGTTTTTTTTTTTTTTCTCTGCAAGAGTGGAGTTGCGCTTTAAATTATGGGCATTCTGTTGATGAACTACAGGTTGAAGGAAATACATTTTTTGATTCCCCCATCAAAACTGACTGCGTTTATCCCTCCCTCCGACTGTGAATCCCTTCCACTGCACGTTTCTGACAGCGGGAGGTTTCCCAGCCTTTAGAGTACAATGATCACAGCTGGTGGCTATAGCCGCAGACAGTAATTGAATGGATAAAAAATACAACAGGCTGGTTGTACTGAAGTCGATTGATTGACTTTAGTACAACCAGCCTGCCCATAGATGGATTGAAATGTGGCCAGTTCCTGCTGAACTTTGATCCGTCTATGGCTGCCTTAATGCTGAGCTTCACCCAAAAGGGGAAGTTCTGCTTTAAGTCCTCCTCTACCACATTTGGCAGGTCATTTTTTCAGGGGGGTAGTTGGTACCTATCTTTGACAAGTACTTGCTCCCACTTCCTCTTTGATCGACTTGGCGATCCATGCAAAATTCAGTCCCCCACCTTTCTGCAGTCTTCTCGGAAAAATCTACTAGTGCATGGCCAGTTAAAGTGGAATTCCACCCATAAATATAACATTACATCAGTAGTTTTAAAAAAATATCATTAGTCCTTTACGAAAACATTTTTTTTTTTTTAGATGCCTTCAAAGTGTTGTTGCTAGGCAGAATAGTTAATCTTCTCACTTCCTGCACCTAGGTGCTTAATGCTTCCTAACCTACACCGCACAGACTCCTGGGAATGTAGTGGGTGTAACTTTCCAGGAGTCTGTGCACTCCCCAGTCTCAAAGAATCATGTGACTTGGACAGCACAGGTGCTGAAACCTGATCTGACACTGCTTGTGCAGCACCGAGCATGTGCGAGATCTGCAAGGCTGAAATCCAGGAAGTCATACAGTCTGGCTTCATGATGCCCACACTTAAGATGGCCCCAGTCAATTTCTATTTTATAAAGTGTCTAAATGCTGTAACAACCTAACAAAACGGACCTTCGTTTACAGACTAACTTTACTAGAATACATTAAGCTTGTGTATTACAGGGGTATTTATATTTAAAAAGTGAAATTGTGGCCGGAACTCCGCTTTAAGTAAAAACCAGCTACTTACAGTAGTTGCCTTAATCCGTGCATTATTTAATATCTGCCCAGAGTTTAGGTTTAACTACTTTGTTAACGTGCCTGTTGTTTACAGAGCTCAATAGCTCAATTACACACAGCTGAATAAGATAATTGATTCACACCTTCTTCTTCCTCTCTCTTTCTGCTCTGTATGACTTCTTAAAGTAGAATTCCAGCTTTCATTTGAAAATGATTGTTGAATGATTCATTGTACAGGCTGGCACAGTACTAGGTAAAGTGAAGGGGGAGCCTCTAGTATTCCGGATAATCCGATGGTGCTGGAAAGACGGGGAAGTGTTCCGTCCCCTAATCCCTTACATAAGAGGTGTTCAGGAGCGGGTCCCAAACTTTCAACTCCAGCAGAGGCCCAGAAACCAGGAGAGCGACCTCGATCGTCCCCAGCAGGACGGCAGGTGACACCTTGGTGGTGGTGGTGGAGGGTGACCTCACTGAATTCCACCATTTAACACTTTTATTTTGCATTTCCTCCACAGACTTCTGTATTTTGTCAAGTATCTTGGACATGCTAATGTTGGAATGGTAAGTATGTAGAGATTTTAAGTTTAGTACTTGACCCATGTAGTCTGGATAAGCTCCCATCAACACCCATTTCCACATCCCCACATACCCTTCCTTAAAACCCCCCAGTAAAGAGACGACACCTGCGTTTGGAGTATAACTGGCCATGGCAGCCGTTTTATTAACCAAAATAATTAATTAAATAATTTCAAATAACATTTTTAACGGCAACATTTTAAACACGCACACACACAGCCTGAGGGTCTTTGACGGCACCCCAAAAACGTAACATTACCACCACTACACTGCGGGACCTTTTTCCATACCAGGCCTCCAGCCGTATCACAGTTCGGAGGCACTCCTTTTTCCGCAGTGCAACCAATAACTGTATTCCAGCGGACACCGTTCCACTGGAATACCCCAGAGGGGCCCATATCACTGATGGACCCCCCCCCACCACTTCCATCATATCTGTTATCTTCCACCATCAAAGACCAAGGACACCAACGTTACACCACTGCTATGACGACCCGAATCCTTGATCCTGAAAGAAAAGAAAGAAAACGCCAATCCGCTTGCTGATTGTGCCAGGAAGTCCCCGCCTCCCCCTTTTATACAGCCCCACCCCCTTAAAGCAAACTTTCCACTTGTCATTACCCCTTAGTTTTTCCCATTTTAACCCTTTGCTGGTCTCCCATACACCTGGTCATGCCCAGCACTGCGTTACTTTCCTCTTTGTTCCTTTTCCACTCCGGGCTTCAATTTGTTGTTGGATTGCTTACCACAAATCAATAACATTTTAAAATGCATCTAAAGCCATTTTTTCTTTGGATAAATTGGTGAAGGGTTAAATCCTCTGTGAGGTTTTTATTGATGCCTGTGTTTAGTGGCGTAGCGTGGGTTGTCAGCGCCCGGGGCAAGGCAAGTAATTTGCGCCCCCTAACCTGAAGACTTTTAACACTCCACTTTTGATACCCCAGACGATGCACTAGGTTGCGAAACGCGTCGGGAGACTCCACTGTTGCTGCTTTTATCTGATCAGCGCTGTTTTTATCACCTAATCTCCTACCTACATTAAATTACCCTTATCTACAGTATTGCGCTATGTGGTCTTCTGTTTTTCTTTTTTTGGTGCTGTTGCCTGATCTCTGGTGGGCCATTTCCCACAAGTATCCATAATCCATCCATTTTGGGTTTGGCACATTAGTGTGTTGGATGTCGTATGAGAGCTGCGGCTGAGGATCGGGTCCCACAGGATTTCCATCATGCTTTATTGACCTTTTTTGAACGTATGTTCTTCAGGGTTCAATAATTCCGGTAAACCTCTTTTCAGATGGTGGCGGCTTCTTTTTCTTCTTTTCTTCACAACGTTTGTCACGATTGGATTGGGGGAGCAACATCTATTGGACTGTCACTTAATATATTACACGTCACATTAGAGACTTTTTTCTTCATTTATAATATATATGTATTTCTAGACACATGTTCATCATATATTTCATTATCATTTATATACACAGGGCCAGATTCAGCTAGATCCGCGCAATATTTGCGTGGGCAAAGAGCAAAGATTTTTCTCTGCGCCCACGCAAATATTTTGAGATGCCCACGATTCACGGAGCAGTAGCTCCGTAAATTGCGCGGGCGATATGCTAAACAGCCGGGCGTAAGGCTGCCTAATGTAAATGATCCCGCCGGGGGCGGGAATCAATTAAATTAGGCGCGCTCCCGCGCCAAGCGAACAGCGCATGCTCCGTCGGGAAACTTTCCCGACGTGCATTGCGGCAAATGACGTCGCAAGGACGTCATTTGCTTCTAAGTGAACGTGAATGGCGTCCAGCGCCATTCACGAATCACTTACGTAAACAACGTGAAATTTAAATTTCACGAGCGGGAAGCGCAGCTATACTTTAGCATTGGCTGCCCCTGCTATTAGCAGGAGCAACCTTGCGCTAAAGTTGCCGTACGGAAACTCCGTACCTTGCGTGCCCAGGGCCCGCGCAACTTTTGTGAATCGGTGGTAGTATGCAATTTGCATACTATACGCCGATCACAATGGCCGCGCCCCCTAGCGGCCAACGCAAGAATGCAGCCTGAGATATGAAGGCATAAGGAGGCTTATGTCTGTCATATCTTAGGCTGCAGTCGGTGTAACGAGGTTCCTGAATCAGGAGCACTCGTTGCACCATTGCGCGGGCGCAAGTGCTTCTTGAATCTACCCCACAGTGTTTTATGTCATTTGGTATAACTTTTAGCGCTACTATACATATGTTTTGGACTTTTAGCACTCCCCAAATCCCTTCCCTTTCCACAATAGTACTGACCAGCCTGATTCCTACACTCTGACCACTACACTAACCTACCTGATTCCTACACTGACCACTACACTGACCACTACACTACACTGACCAACAGGATTCCTATACTGACCTCTATACTGACCACTACACTATACTAACCACTACACTATACTATACTGATCTAGAGTATAATGAAGCCAATGCATCAACATAACAGCCAGGGAACTAGCATTTGCAGAAGATTGGCAATGACTGCTCCTGTATTTGCCTGACACTTTTATATATGGTGTTTAAAGGAGGTGATCCCAGCTTGTGTTACATAAATAGTAAGCAGCCAGGGTGCTGTCAATGACATACACTGACAATGGGCAAGAAGTAACAAGAATAATATTGTTAAAAAAAAATTAAAAAAAAGCATTTTCTTTTTTAATATTCCATGCAAGTCCTGTGTGTGGCATATGAGCTCCATATTAAATATACAGTATCAGTGGCGGCCAGTGGTAATTAATTTTTTTTAGGAGGGGGCAGCAAACAGTACCACAGCCCCCCTCAGTCGGTGGGTGGGTCTGGTGCACTTACCCCATCAATGCAGCCCTTCGTGGCTTCCCTTGCTCAGCAGTGGGGGCGGCGACGGCCTTCCCTTCCCCTGCTCTCCACGGGCATTGGTGGCTTCAGTTTTCTCCCTCCTCGGCGGCCAATCAGGAGTCTTCTCTTTTCAGCCAATCGGAAAACGGGTCTCAGATCTGCTTCTGATTTGTCAGATTGAGGATCAGTGTTACAACAGTGAATATTTATTCACTGGGTGGGCTCATGGCGCAATGCTCTGTGCTCTGAGCCCACTCTGGCTATGGCTCTAATCAGGAGCTTCAAAAAAACACCCCTGCCGCTGTAATTCAGGCACTTGGCGTAATGAAAGGGGCCGGACGCATAAATATGGGATGGCCGTGGATAGATTCATGCTATGCACGAATCTATCCATTTTTCATATAGGGGGTGGGGTGGATAGAGGGGGCAGTGCCTGGGCACACCTAATGGACGGGCCGCTACTAACTATTTTGTAATATTATTATAACTAATGATCACATTTTTTTTTTTTTTTTTTTCAAAATAGTTTGGGGGCAAAGAGATCCTGGATCAAGGAATAACTAGGGTGCGAAATCAGAACCCCATACCAAAGGTAAGTGTTATTATAAACTTGGTATTACGGACTTTAGTATCCCACAGATGAAATGGCATTTTTTGTGGTCATTGTAGCCTCTTTCTCAGAGTCTATGGAGGGACACCGCACTTTATATTCAAGAACCATGGGTTATACAGCGGTCTACATGATGATTGGACACTAGACACAAAACCTGGAGGCCAGCTCCATAACTAGTCGGCTGTGTTGTAGCAACCCATATGAAAAGCCAATGTAACAAAACACAGGCGCACCAAGTAGTGCAGATCATACTATTTATTAAAACAAGGCAGTAAAAAGAGAATCCAAGCATACTGGCACAAGTCTGCATGAAGTAACCACCTAGGACCAACTTCACTAACCTATTCAGGAGGTTCCTAATAAATGCCAGCAAGCATAAGGTCCCCCTGTGTGGTAAAACCTAGGTTGTCATCCCAGCAAGTATAGGCACAATGTCCATACAAATTCTCTTAGCAGACTGTGCTCTTCTGAATACAAACAGCCACTGACATGTTGCAGGCCATGCCACCTCATCAGAGTGGGGGCATTGTGCTACACAAGGCCCTATGAAGCCCAACACATCTTACCATGCCTACTGTAGTTTGGGACCACACAAAGAATGCTTCAGATTGTGCCCTCTATAACCCAGGAACTGGCGGGGTGGTAGGTAATAACCCGCCCTTGTAATCGAGGCGCTAGCGGGAAGACGTTATGGAGACCAAACCAAAAGCCCTGTCATACCCCATCTTAATAGATCGGGGGGATCCGCGCTTAGGATAAGGGGATGTTAAGCTGCTGCCTCCCTGACAAGTCTCAAAGAAAACCTGGAAATATTAAATAATTGGATTATAGGGTGGTGGCGCTGCTTGTGCTTATTGTTTAAGTGTCCACAAGATGTCCTATGTGTAGTAAGATATTGTATTTGTAGGGGAGCTCCAATTACTAGGAGAGACCAATGGAGGTGGGTCTCCTAGACCTGCATATCGTTTGTCCAAACGTCCAGGTGCTACCCCCTATTATTGCTTATAATCAGCACTGGTGACCCAATGATCTGTTGGTTCTTCCAGTGAAATTGATGTATGTGTTACAAAAGAGTGTAAAGGCAGCCAGTAGATTATATTTCAGTTCTGGTGATATCCTATGTACTTCTATCTAATTCAGATAGATGTATCCGATTATATTCAAAGGTGTCTCAAGTGGTTCCAAAGTGTAACCTCAAAGTGATAATATGTGCAATAGGTGCACAGATCCAATGTTCCGTGCGATCTAAATTATAAGATATATATATAAAACACAAAAAAATATATTAGTTATAAAGTGTCCCCCAGGGCACTGAGAGTGATAATTCAGGGTTTAACACCCTAAAATAGCTGTGAGATAGAGTGTCAAACGAAATTTATATAAATTGTTAGTGCCTTATCCAGGACACTGTGCAAGCAAAAAACGGAAAATTGAATACTTACCTTTCCGTAATTTTCCTTTCCTGGTGCCTACCCATGGCAGCATACCAATGGTCATGGCTCCGCCCCCGACCGACCCACAGGACCTATTAACTCTCTAATAAAAGGAGTAATCCCCCCCCAGTTAGGCATTCTTAGTAACTAGACCTCAGACCCAAAGAGCAAGTCAACAAGGGAGGGTGTATGCTGCCATGGGTAGGCACCAGGAAAGGAAAATTACGGAAAGGTAAGTATTCAATTTTCCGTTTTCCTGGTGCCTCCATGGCAGCATACCAATGGTCCAATAACTCGCTTACAGGGAGGGTACTGCTCAAAAAATATATTTTAATGAATTACAGAACAGATTGCTGTAGCACTTTTCTCCCAAAATCGCGGGAGGTGAGAGCTGCTGGATCTAGGCTATAGTGAGCCATAAATGTGCTGAAGGATGACCAGCTTGCCGCCTTGCAGATCGTTTCCGGAGAGACCCGAGCCAAGGCTGCCCAAGATGATGCGATTCCTCTCGTCGAGTGGGCGTTCACCGCTTTGGGAATAGGGAGACCACTAGCCCGATAGGTGTTTTGAATAAGTTTCACAATCCAGTTAGCTACTGTTGTCTTGGAGGCCGCTTCTCCTTTCCTTGCCCCTCTGGGGATGATAAAGAGTCGTTGGCCCTTCCGGAACCCCTGTGTGAGTTTTAGGTAATGTTTTAAGGACCTGGCCACATCTAGCTCGTGTAAGTTCGAGGAGTTTTGATCTTCTCCAAATGCTGGAAGGACCCATTCCTGATTAAGATGAAAGGCCGAGGGGACCTTGGGAATGAATTGATGAATAGGCTGCAAAACCACCCTGTCTGGGAAGAATGTGACATAGGGTTCCTGAGCACCGAGAGCTTGGATCTCTGATATTCTGCGACCCGACGTGACAGCAATTAGAAAGGCCGTCTTCCAAGTGATGTCCTCCAGCGAGCATTCCTCTGTAGGGGCGAAGGGTGGACGTGCCAACGCCTCTAAGACTACAGTAAGATCCCACTTGGGATATAGCGTTTTCCTAGGGGGGCGTAATCTTAGGACCGCCTTAAGGAAACGATCGACTAGAGGGTCATGGGCCCATCTGGTATCCGTTAAGGCTGAGATGGCAGATACCTGGACCTTTAGTGTGCTGTGGCCAAGACCCAGGTCCAGACCTGACTGAAGAAACAGCAGTACATTATGGATCCCGGGAACTAGAGGGTTGAATTGGTTGGAATCCGCCAGAGCTATAAACCTCTTCCATATCCTGTAATAAGTGGCATTTGTGGAAGACTTCCTTGCCTGTAGGAGAGTTTGAATCACCTCCTGAGAACACCCTAAGCTGCCCAGCCTCCTCCGTTCAATCTCCAGGCCCTCAAACTCAGGATTTCTGGGCGTGGGTGAAGAAAAGTTCCTTGTGACAGTAGGCCGCTTTTGTGAGGTAGAGGAAGCGGATTGCCCAGTGCCAGACTGACCAAGAGTGGGAACCAGGGTCTCTTCGGCCAGTATGGAATTATCGCTAAGATGGTGACATCCTCCTTTGTCAGCCGTTGGAGAAAGCGTAGTATTAAGGGTGTTGGGGGAAAGGCGTACCCCAACCGGAAAGACCATGGCTGTATCAGGGCGTCCACCCCTGCCGAGGTCGGACAGGGGCCCCTTGAGAAGAATCGTGGGGTTTTCGCGTTGAGGGGTGAGGCAAAAAGATCTATTTGGGGAGTCCCCCACTGCCGGCATACTGTATTGAAGACTTCTTGGTCTAGCGACCACTCGTTGTTGCTCACAAACGACCTCGATAGGTGGTCGGCTAGTTGGTTTTCGGGACCCGGAATATAGGATGCCCTCAGGTTGCATAGGTTCTTCTCTGCCCAGGAAATTATTGGGGTCACCTCGCTGAATAGTGATCTGCTGTGTGTCCCACCCTGGTTCTGGACGTAGGCCACTGCTGCTCTGTTGTCCATTTGGAGGAGGATTGATTTCCCCCTGAGTAGAGGAGCTAAATGTAGGAGCGCCATCCAAGCGGCCCTGAGCTCCAGGACGTTGGAGATCACGCCCTCCGCACTGAACGGCCACTTCCCTTGAACTAATTTGCCTTGGGAGTGAGCCCCCCAACCGAGCTGACTGGCATCTGAGGTAAGAACAGTCCAGGCAATCGGCCCTAGGGACCGAGGTACTAATAGATTGGATGGCCTTGTCCACCACCAGAGGCCGGACTTCATAGAAGAGGTAATAATTATCCTCTGCCTGAGATGTACTTTCCCCCATTGTGCCAGGAAACCCAATTGGAAGTCCCGTAGGTGCCATCTGGCCCACTTTATCATTGGGATGCACGACGCGAGGGAGCCTGTGAGGCTCAAGCAATCTGATGCTGACATGCTGTGGGATTCTAACGCCCTCTTCACCTTCTGGATTAATGCTGGTATTTTCTCTGGAGGAAGAGAGACTGCTCTCTCCGGGGTGCTGAATAAGGCTCCCAAGTACACCATTCTTTGTGTTGGCGCTAGCTGGCTTTTTGTGAAGTTGATCAACCAACCGAACCTGGTTAAGGTGTTTAACACTGTTTGAGTGTGTTCTTCCAGGGTACTCTTGTGTTGCGACAGAACCAGTATATCGTCTAGATAGTGCAATACTCTTATCCCCCTTTCTCGGAGGGGGGCCAGGATGGCTCCCAAGACTTTTGAAAAGGTTCTGGGTGCTGACGAGATTCCAAAGGGGAGGCACTGGAATTGTAGATGTAGATTGCCCACTTTGAAACGTAAGAAATGTTGGAACTGGCTGTGGATGGGGATGTGGAAGTACGCATCCTGAAGATCTATGGAGGCCATCCAGTCCCCCGGCTGGACTAATAGAATCACTGTGTTTAGGGACTCCATCTTGAAGTGTTCTAAACGAATGTACTTGTTCAGTCTCTTTAGATCCAACACGGGTCTCCACCCTCCCGTCTTTTTGGGCACTAGAAAGACTGGAGAGTAAAATCCCGAGTCTATCTCTGACTCCGGAACTGGTAGAACTGCCTTTTGCTGCAGGAGCATCTGAACGTACTGAAATAATATTTCCCTTTTCTCCTTGGAGGCCGGGATTTTGGTGTTTTGAAAAGAAAATGGTGGAGGACGTGTCTTGAATCTCCAAAAATGACCTTGGAGAATAGTGGACACTACCCACTGGTCTGTGCAGCCCTCCACCCAGATCTGCGCATAGGATCTTAGCCTTGCTCCCACTACGCTGGTCTGGGCGGTAGGGGAGTCAAAAAGACTTCTGGTTATCCCCAACTGAGGTAGCGGGTTTTGGCTTTCCCAGCTTGAGGAAGGAAGCTTGTGAGCCCTTCCAGCCCCTTCTGTATTCTCTACCTGGGCGGTAAAATCTTGAGTCCCTTCCCCTCTGTTGAGCCGCTGGCCTAGGGGCAAACCTCTTTCTTCTGCTTCTGTCTTGAGGGATCAGACCACTCTTTCCCCCCGTGACTCTGGTGATTGCGGAGTCCATCTTCTCTCCGAACAGCGCCTTCCCGTCGTACGGGATGCGGCACCATGATTGTTTAGATGATGCGTCTGCCGCCCATGGTTTCAGCCACAGGGCCCTTCTGGCGGTAATAGAATACAGCATGGCTCTAGATCAGGGGTCTCCAAACTTTCTAAACAAAGGGCCAGTTTACAGTCCTTCAGACTTTAGGGGGGCCAGACTAGGGCCATAGGGAGTAAAAAATGTCCAGTGGGAGTAAATAATACCATATCTTTGGTGACAGTGGAAAGACTAGTGCCACATCGCTGGTGTTAATGTAAAGAATTGATGGTGTCAGTTGGAGGAATAGTGCCCCATTGGTGTCAGCAACAAGAATTATGCCCTATTTATATTGGATGGAGTAATTCCCCAAGGGCCGCATGAAGGCAAGCAAAGGGCCACATCCGGCCCCAGGGCCGTAGTTTGGAGACCCCTGCTCTAGATGAACACCTCAGGACGTCTATGGCCGCCTCTGCCATAAAATCTGAGGCCAGTTTCAGCTCATCCAAGGCCTTTATAATTTCTTCGGAATCTATGCCAGCCCTGAGGGCTGTCTCAATGTTATCCGCCCATACTTTGGTCGCTCTAGAAATAGAAGATAAGGCTACTGCCGGTTTGCAAGCCCCTCCGGTCGCCTGGTAAATCTTCTTGAGGTCCGTGTCGATCCTTCGATCTAAGGTATCCTTGAAAGAGACTGCCTCTTCTAATGGCAAGGTCGTATTTTTTGCTAGCCTCATAACTGAAGCGTCTACGGAAGGGATAGAGTCAAAAAGTTTTGCATCCGATTCGGCTAATGGGTATAATTTCTGAAGACGGTTAAAGGCGACCGGCCTCTTGTCTACCTTTTGCCATTCTCCTACGATAACCCCCTTAATCTCTTCCATTAGGGGAAAGTTGGAAACTTTTTTAGTTAAATGCGGGAAGTACTTTTTTGTTTTGGAAGGAGGTTCCGGGTCTTCCTCCCATTGAATAGCGTCCTTGACCGCTACCACAAAGGGCTCAACCAGGCCAAAGTCAAAGGTTGAAGGCTCTTCTTCATTCAGGATTGACTCATCCTCTGAGATGCTTCCCTCAGGGCGAGAGACGGATGTCCCTGCGACCTCCTGATCAGCGGGAGGGGAGGCGGGAGTGCTCTGTACTGTGGCCAATTCCCTGATAGACTCCTTGATTAGATCTTTAATGGAACTAGAGGAACCTTGTCTTTCTGCTGTGGCCTCCAGAAAGCACTGGCCACAGGCTAATTTCCCAGGAAGGGCCTTTCTGCCACACACCCAACAATCGTCCCTCTTAGGTCTGGAGGACGCGTGGTGGGAGGAACTCTGGTGACTACTGGAATTGTGGGCTGAGTGTCCCGAGCTTCTATGGCTCCTTGAGCCTCTGTCTTGGGAAGATCTGCGAGAAGAGTCTCGTTGCGGGCTGGGAAGACAAAAAAATATAGGATGCTAATTTGACTCCCACCTGTTGTAGTGCTCTTTTATTTAAAAAAGCTTACCTGCTGTTGCAGCCCTTACCTAGTGGAATGTTGAGGATCTTTTTGTAGCGGCATGACTATGTCCAGGGCAGCTAGGGGTAGATTTATTTCAGAAATTACTATCTCTTTTTTTTTTTTTTTAAACTAAAAATGAAGCTATACATTTTATACACAAGATCAGCTGGATAACATATACATATATATATATATATATATATACATATATATATATATATATATATATATACATACCTACATATACATATATATACACAAGCACAGCAATCCACTTAAAAGAAAGGATGGTTCTCCCTTTTTCTCTGATAAGAAAATTAGCCTTACCCTGACAGGGGTCCATGATCAGAGCAGGAGAGGTGGAGAGATGCTTCCCTCAAGACAGCCTGTCCTCAAGTAGATGAGAGCACCAAGATGGCCGCCCGCGACGTACTGCGCATGCGCCGCCGCGCCGACTGAGGCCCCGCCCACCAAGATGACGAGGCTGAGCTCCGTGACGCGCGCGAAGCGCCGACAGCATGTGGAGCCGCAAGCAGGGGAAACAGCTGACCCGCTCCCCCTCTCCCTGCCGTACCGAGCGGAGGCTGGGGTGGCGGGGGTCAGGTAAAGTACCTCAGATGAGGCTGCGCTCCTGTACCAAGATGTGGCTTGTACTGGGGAAATGTATGTTTAGGACAGTCAGCCTGTGCACCTAACGAGGAGAGAAGAAGCTCCTGGAGGTTACAAGTGTGTGTATTGCCAAAAAAAGATCCACAGAAAAAAGGGCTCCTATACTTATCTGGTGCCTTTAGCAACCCAAGCGATAGGACTCCATCCTGCAGGAGAGCATGAACCTGCAACGGTACACCATAAGACGGTGAGGTAGGGCTGACGCGTGATCCTGCGGGGATGAGGACAGAAAAAAGAATGCCTAACTGGGGGGGGATTACTCCTTTTATTAGAGAGTTAATAGGTCCTGTGGGTCGGTCGGGGGCGGAGCCATGACCATTGGTATGCTGCCATGGAGGCACCAGGAAAGTAAAATTTATACTATAGGCCTTAGTTAGATCAACTCTAGCATCAGGTGAGTTGAAAAATAAGTGTAAAGAAAAAATGAATAAAAAGAAACAATACAGTGTGATTAGGACCACCGACAATTATTGTCAGGTCTTAAACCAAAAAATAAGTGCAAAGCGACAATTGATTAATTGTGAATATATACCGTCCCTCGATAGGGTACACAGAATAAGATATTAAAAGATATATATGTTTGCTGTTAATTGTCACTTATGAGTGGAACCAGCAACAGTGAAAAGTGAACATGTAAGGAGTGAAGTTGAACGTCCGGGCTCAAATATATAGTTAATCCGAATAAACAAACAACCCTCAGTGGGTATAGGCAATTGATTGCTAGAAAGATCTCTTGGTTAGCCGGGATCTCAGAGACCAAACAAAAGTTCAGTTTGGAAACAATGTATCACTGATGACAAAAGTGCATATTTAAGGAAAAGCAAAATAGTGACTTCATGTGATTTTCTTCTTGATGGATTTTATCGTGACTTTTGTGCTCCCCCTGCTGGGTCCCCACTCACCAGATGTTGGCACCCCTAGGGGCAAAAGGCAATGGTGGTGGTACCTCGGTATTTGCTGTTGCGTTGGTTTATATTTCTAAACGACAGGAAAATTCTTTATCACCTCTCCAGAGGGGGAGGGAAGAGAATCCAAGCAGCTTCCAGGTGTCCAAAGGATAGTAATTAAAAAAAGAAAAAAAGAAATCCACATAGCGTGACACTGCGTTTGCAAGAGAAAAAGACCATTCGTCTTTATTTAAAAAATGTAACCATATATAAATCTGCTTATTTTTAGGTGGTTTTGACAGACCAACCAGTAATCCCAAATCCCTGTGGGATATATATAAGAGTTAGCAGAAAAATAGTTTTTAAAAAGACATTTCCAGGAAATAGTTAAAAAAATGTATATAAGTAAAATTAATGATAAAATTAAAAATCAGAGGGCCATTCAAAAATAAGGATGCAGATTTGGATAAAATAAAAAAGAGCTGCAATGGCACAATAAGCCCTGTTATCCGTTCCTACTCACGAGCTACTGAGCGAAGCCTGTGTCACACGATACCGCCGTGCAGTCAGCAAAGAGCGTTCGTGGCTTCCCGTACAGGCAAATCGCGGCTCGGAGGACAACGATACAGTCAGCTGGTGGGCCGTGCGTACGTGTGTGCTTGCGTCTGGGTCACCTGACGCGTTTCGTCGTATGACGTTCTCAAAGGCGATTCAAGCACCAGACGTACGCTCTTGATTTTTATACACGGCTTTAGATGTGTCCCGCCTGTAGTGAGGAGTTTGATTGCTGGCTATACGATTACTTTCAGCCCCTAGTCCTCCCACCCGTTAACCCTTGGTAGAATCCAATTGTATTAAGGGGAAGGACACAGCCGGCGCCGAAGATAAAAATAGCTCTTTCTATTAGAAATTATATTGATATGATAAACAACATAGCTGGCTACTCAATTAGTGCTGCCACAATGTGAACATGTAACTAGTAAAGGTCTTAAGTTGAAAACTCCATTGTACTGCAAACTATTATATGCATGTACACAACAAAAAAAATATATATATATAACAGTAATAATAAATGAATTAATTTTTAAAAAGATACAGGTTGGTAATATATTTTCCCTGACCTACATGGTTAAGGAGAGATATTAAAGAAATAATATCCAAGTTCAGAGTGTATATGAGGTAATTGTAATTAAAATATAAGACTGGAGTCAGAATGAAGGAATCCTGCCCAAGTTCCATAGTTGCCCAATACTGTAAATAATTATATACAAAGAGCTCATTGTGTTTGTGATGTGTTGTCCTATATACATAGTGGACAAGTCCTGTATGAGAGGACCCGTCATTTACCCATGGGGGGTTACATTTTTTAAATAAAGACGAATGGTCTTTTTCTCTTGCAAACGCAGTGTCACGCTATGTGGATTTCTTTTTTTCTTTTTTTAATTACTATCCTTTGGACACCTGGAAGCTGCTTGGATTCTCTTCCCTCCCCCTCTGGAGAGGTGATAAAGAATTTTCCTGTCGTTTAGAAATATAAACCAGCGCAACAGCAAATACCGAGGTACCACCACCATTGCCTTTTGCCCCTAGGGGTGCCAACATCTGGTGAGTGGGGACCCAGCAGGGGGAGCACAAAAGTCACGATAAAATCCATCAAGAAGAAAATCACATGAAGTCACTATTTTGCTTTTCCTTAAATATGCACTTTGTCATCAGTGATACATTGTTTCCAAACTGAACTTTTGTTTGGTCTCTGAGATCCCGGCTAACCAAGAGATCTTTCTAGCAATCAATTGCCTATACCCACTGAGGGTTGTTTGTTTATTCGGATTAACTATATATTTGAGCCCGGACGTTCAACTTCACTCCTTACATGTTCACTTTTCACTGTTGCTGGTTCCACTCATAAGTGACAATTAACAGCAAACATATATATCTTTTAATATCTTATTCTGTGTACCCTATCGAGGGACGGTATATATTCACAATTAATCAATTGTCGCTTTGCACTTATTTTTTGGTTTAAGACCTGACAATAATTGTCGGTGGTCCTAATCACACTGTATTGTTTCTTTTTATTCATTTTTTCTTTACACTTATTTTTCAACTCACCTGATGCTAGAGTTGATCTAACTAAGGCCTATAGTATAAATTTTACTTTTTGCTTGCACAGTGTCCTGGATAAGGCACTAACAATTTATATAAATTTCGTTTGACACTCTATCTCACAGCTATTTTAGGGTGTTAAACCCTGAATTATCACTCTCAGTGCCCTGGGGGACACTTTATAACTAATATATTTTTTTGTGTTTTATATATATATCTTATAATTTAGATCGCACGGAACATTGGATCTGTGCACCTATTGCACATATTATCACTTTGAGGTTACACTTTGGAACCACTTGAGACACCTTTGAATATAATCGGATACATCTATCTGAATTAGATAGAAGTACATAGGATATCACCAGAACTGAAATATAATCTACTGGCTGCCTTTACACTCTTTTGTAACACATACATCAATTTCACTGGAAGAACCAACAGATCATTGGGTCACCAGTGCTGATTATAAGCAATAATAGGGGGTAGCACCTGGACGTTTGGACAAACGATATGCAGGTCTAGGAGACCCACCTCCATTGGTCTCTCCTAGTAATTGGAGCTCCCCTACAAATACAATATCTTACTACACATAGGACATCTTGTGGACACTTAAACAATAAGCACAAGCAGCGCCACCACCCTATAATCCAATTATTTAATACCCCATCTTAAAGTATAACTAAAGGCAAAACTTTTTTTAGTTGTGGATAGAGTGGAGAGGGATTAGAATACCTGTCAGTCTTTATTTCTGTTTGTGCCCCCCATTAAGTAGAGTCATTCTCTCGTGTTTACCATTATTATTGAAAGTGAAAGTAAAACCCAAATTTTGGATTGTCCCCAGAAAAGTAAAAGAGGGGAAATTTTACATTGGGGACACTAGTTCTGGTGACCTGGGGGTCACTAAGGAATTCCCTTTATTTGCAGGGATTTCCTGTCACTTCCTGTTTTGCTATGGGACAGGAAGTAAAGGGAAATTAACGCAATGGTCACAGACGGGGGTGGGGGGGGTGGTGAAAATCTGACAGGGGTTATGACACTCCCTTACTCTATCCAAAATGAAAAAAATAGATTGTATTATAAGAGGAAAAAATAATCACAAAAACAGAGGGGCAGGCACGTCACACCAGTAAAAGCTGAAGTACAGTGTCTGTCAACAGATGATAGGGAAATTTACTTTAGTCCTGTATTACTGTCATTGTATTGATAGAAGTCCTTTTTTATCTGTAGTAACATATTACATTTTAAATATGTCTTTTATAGGATGTTTTATTGGACATCAAAGAGACCGAATTGGCAGTAAAAGACAAGGAGACATCTGAGGTAAAATGGAGAAATGCCACAGGCTTCTAAAAGGATAGACTAATGACAGGGAGAGGGAAGTAGACTAGTTTACATGTGTGTCTTCCCAGAACCAACAGGAGATAGGTGCTAAAGATACTTGTTCTGGGTATACAATAAGTATTTGACCCCCTGCTGATTTTGTACGTTTGCCCACTGGCAAAGAAATAATCAGTCTATAATTTTAATGGTAGGTTTATTTTACCAGTGAGAGACAGAATAACCACAAAAATATCCAGAAAAACACATTTAATTTAAGATCTAAAATGATTTGCATTTTAACCACTTGACACCCGCACGCCGTCATATGACGTCCAAAACGGGGACCTGTTATCCTGGGTGGACGTCATATGACGTCCTGGGCTTTGCGGGGGGATATCTCAATGATGCCTGCACCCGGAGGCATCATTGAGATATCATTTTTTAGCGGCGGCGATCCTGCGCACCGTAAGAACGATCATAGCGGCGGTTCCGCCGCTAGATCGTTCTTACAGGCGGCGGGAGGGGACATCCCCCCCTCCCGCCGCCATCCGGTGCTTCTCCGGGCTCTCCCGTCCCACCGGGGGCCCGGAGAGATGATCGCCGTCCGCCGGATGTTTGCCATAGAGAAGACTGGTGACCATCTGGTCACCAGTCATCTCTATGACCGTCGGAGGCCCGGGCGCGATGTGATGACGTCACGCCCGGGTCCCCGTAAGTAAACAAACCGCAATTGCGGCTAGTTTGAATGAGATCTGTGAATTTTTTTTCACGATCTCATTCTTTCCAGCCTGCAGGAGAGATGTGGGGTCTTATTGACCCCGCATCTCTCCTTAAAGAGGACCTGTCACACATATTCATATTACAAGGGATGTTTACATTCCTTGTAATAGGAATAAAAGCGATTGAAAAAAAAAAAATGTAAAAAAAAAGTGTAAAAAATAAAGAAATAAGTAAAAGAAAAAAGAAAAAATAATAATAAAAAAAAAATTAAAATGCCCCTGTCCCCGGTAGCTCGCGCTCAGAAGCGTACGCACACGTAAGTCCCGCCCACGTATGTAAACGTCGTTCAAACCACACATGTGAGGTGTCGCCGCGTGCGTTAGAGCGTGTGCAACAATTCTAGCACTAGACCTCCTCTGTAACTCTAAACTGGCAACCTGTAAAAAAAATTAAGTGTCGCCTATGGAGATTTTTAAGTAACTAAGTTTGGCGCCATTCCATGAGTGTACGCAATTTTAAAGCGTGACATGTTTGGTATCTAGTTACTCGGCGTAACATCATCTTTCATATTTTACCAAAAAATTGGGCTAACGTTACTGTTTTGTTATTTTTTAATTTATGAAACCATTTTTTTTACAAAAAAAAGCCGTTTGAAAAATTATTGCGCAAATACGGTGCAAGATAAAAAGTTGCAATGACCGCCATTTTATTCCCTAGGGTGTCTGCTAAAAAAACATATATAATGTTTGGGGGTTCTGAGTAATTTTCTAGCAAAATAATGAGGATTTGTACATGTAGGAAAGAAGTGCCAGAATAGGCCCGGGAAGGAGGTGGGTTTTAAAGCCCGGTATTGAAGTGGTTAATGAGTGAAATAAGTATATGATCCCTTCACACAACATGACTTGGTACTTGGTGGCAAAACCTTTGTTGGCAATCACAGAGTTTAGACGTTTCTTGTAGTTGGCCACCAGGTTTGCACACATCTCAGGAGGGATTTTGTCTCATTCCTCTTTGCAGATCCTCTCCAAGTCATTAAGGTTCGAGGCTGACGTTTGGTAACTCGAACCTTCAGCTCCCTTCACATATTGTCTATGGGATTAATGTCTGGAGACTGGCTAGGCCACTCCAGGGCCTTAATGTGCTTCTTCTTGAGCCACTCCTTAGTTGCCTTGGCCATGTGTTTTGGGTCATTGTCATGCTGGAATACCCATTCACGATCTGTTTTCAGGGAGGGAAGGAGGTTCTCACCCAAGATTTGACGGTACACGGCCCGTCCATCATCCCTTTGATGCAGTGAAGTTGTCCTGTCCCCTTAGCAGAAACCCCTCCCCATCCCCACCCACCCTAGTATAATGTTTCCACCTCCATGCATGACGGCGGGGATGTGTTCTTGGGGTCATAGACAGCATTCCTCCTCCCCCAAACACGGGTTGAGTTGATACCAAAGAGCTCGATTTTGGTCTCATCACTTTCACCCAGTTCTCCTTTGAATCATTCAGATGTTCATTAGAAAACTTCAGAGGGGCCTGTACATGTGCTTTCTTGTGCAGGGGGACCTTGCGTCCTTCATGGTGTAGTGCAGGGGTGTCCAAACTTTTTTCAAAGAGGGCCAGATTTGATGAAGTGAACATGCGTGAGGGCCGACCATTTTGCCTGACATTCTTTGACCCATTAAAATTAAATGCAAATTAAAAAATACACTGCCCAACAAGAATTATCTTGCCTCTGTGGCTGTGTGTGGTGAGGAGTCTAAGGATGAGCTTGGGCGTGTTATTTGGATATACCATATTTATCAGCGTATAACACACGCCACACGCCTCTTTAAGAGAGAAGTTTCGGGATTTTTTTTTTTTAAATGAAGAACTGTGAAGCAAAATAAGGTTCACTGCCCATCAATGCAGCCTTACCATTGCCATGAATGCAGCCTCACCATTGCCATCAGTGCAGCCTGATCCATGGCCATCTGCAGCCTCTGAGGGGGCAGGGAGGGGGCGGGATGAGCGCAAACAGATTACATACATAAGAATCTCATGTTTGCTCGGTGGCTATTTTAATACAAAGTCATGCCTCCTATGATAGACAGAACAGTCATCTAATAGCAGCCCAGGAGACGGGACTTCCTTTTACAGACGCCATCGAGTAAACAGGAGATTCTCCAGTATGTAATCTGACAGGACTCGTCCAGCCCCCTCCCTGTCCCCTCCGAGGCTGCCAGAACAATAAATACAGTATATAGCTTTTGTGGCCCCCCCCCAACAAATCCCAGTGGCGCTCAGGGATTCATTGGGGGCCACAAAAGATATATATCCAAATTTCCCAGTGGGGCCGCATTAAACTGGAACGAGGGCCACAATTGGCCCGCGGGCCGGACTTTGGACATGCCTGAAATAAACCCACCATTAAAATTATAGACTGCTCATTTCTTTGTCAGTGGGCAAACATACAAAATCAGCAGGGGTTCGAATACTTTTTTTCCCTCACTGCATATAGGATACACTGTATTTTCTTTATTATGATTAGAACCAAAAGATAAAAGTTGAAAAAAAATTCTAATCCAGTATGTATGAAATATAAATACCAGTAAGTAGTATTTTTGTATGCAGCCAGCAGGTGGAGCGCTGGGATCATTGTCATGTTTTTCACACTCTCCTTACCTGCTTTGTTGAGAAAAGGCCAGTTTCTTACAGAGCTCAATAGCTCAAAATGATGTTTACACACACAACTGAATACACTTTCATTCTTTTTATTCAGATTGAATCTCCATATGTAGCCACATGAAGAGAGGCAAAACGGTGTCTTTAGGTACACTGCTTCTGTTGTGCTCTTGGTTTACAAAACACATATGGGGAAATGGCCAGAATCTGGAGCAGCTGTGCATAGAAACCAGTCAGCTTCCATCTTTAACTACTTGCTGACCAGTCACATATCTGGTATGTCATCGGTCTTCAAATGGTTTTACCGGGATGATGCCTGAAGCTGCAGACATCATCCTGGCACCGTTTTTTTAGAGCCAGTAGTGGGCTCTTTTGTAATATCAATCGGAACAGCTAACTAGCCGCTCGATTGGTATTACAAACAGCGGGAGGGAACATCCTGGTCAGACACCCGAAGAAAGCCAGCATCGGCTTTGATCAGATGTCTGTTTATGGTAACCCGCAAGTGATGACCTAACACCAACTCCGGTTTGTGTGTGTGTGTTTGGGGGTTCTAAGTAATTTTCTAGCAAAAATAAAAATGTTACATGTGAACAAAAAGTGCCAGAAAAAGCCTGGTCCTTTTTTAAGTGGTTAATTTTCAAAGCTGAACTGAACAAGCCGATTAACCACTTGCCGGCCGCCCTATAGCAGTTTTACTGCTAAATGGCGGCTGCGCTGCACAGGATCACGTGTGTGTATATAGACAGTACATTATCCTGCATTTTGAATCTGTGAATCTACATAGCGGGAGCTTATCAGCGGGTCCCGCGGACCCGATGTCCGCCGACACCCACTGATCGTATGATACACAGGCAGAATAGTGATCTGCCTATGTAAACCAGGCAGATTGCTGCTCTGTCAGTAAGGAAGGCATGGATCTTGTGTTCCTGCAAAGGACAAGGATTTATGTCTTTCCCCTAGTAAAAGCACCTCCCACATTACAGTAAAACACAAGTTGGGCACACAGTTTTAACCCTTTGATCGCCCCTGATGTTAAATCCCTTCCCAGTGTCCTTAGTACAGCAAAAGTGAGTGCATATTTTAGCACAGTCCAATTTGTCTGCTGCAATATCGCAGTGCCGCTAATCGCTGTCATTACAAGTAGAAATAAAAAAATAATTAAAATAATTAAAATTCCCATAAAAATATCCCATAGTTTGTAGACGCTATAACTTTGCGCAAACCAATCAATATACGCTTATTAGGATTAGTCTTACCAAAAAACATGTAGCAGAATACATATTGGCCTAAATAGATGAAGACAATTATTCTTTTTAAATGATAATTTTTTTGGATATGTTTTATAGCGGAAAGTAAAAAAATATATATTTATTTTCAAAATTAACTGTTTTTTTTTTTGTTTATAGCGCAAAAAATAAAAAACACAGAGGTGATCAAATACTACCAAAATATCTATTTGTGGGGGGGGGGGAAGGACAAAAAATATATTTGGGTACAGTGTCGCACGACCGCGCAATTGCCAGTTAAAGTAACAGTGCGGTATTGAAAAACATGGCCTGGTCAGGAAGGGGATAAATCTTCCGGAGCTGAGTGGTTAAAGCGGAGTTCCACCCTAAAGTGTAACTTGCGCTCATCTGATTCCTCCTCCCCTCTGGGGCCACAATTGGCACCTTTCGGTGGGGGAGAGGATACCTATCTTTGACGGGTATCCTTTACCACTTCCGGGAGTCCAGCACGGCAGCCCGTGATGTCAACACGGGGCTCCCTCCTCCTCCTCCCCTGGCCGCTGGGCCAATAGGAGAGAGGAGCGGGACCTTGCGAATGCATAGTAGGGTTTGCAGCGTGAAGCCAAAAGGCTACACTGCCGGGCTCCCTTACCCGCAATGGCGGCGGCAGCACTCGACAGCTGATGGAAACATCATCTGTGGTGCCGACATCGCTGGACTCCAGGACAGGTAAGTGTCCATTTATTAAAAGCTTTTAATTTATTATTTTTTTGGCTGGAACACCACTTTAAGAACTATGTACAGTACAGTTTTTTTTATTTTTTATTGACAATTTTTATTACATTTTCCATTTTACAACAAGATTGAGAAAAGGGGAATCAAAAGAGATATTCCAGAACAAAAAATCCAACAAACAAGGACAGTTGCTACAGCGCACAGCTGAGCGATGTTCAATTAGTTCAATAAAGTGGACAATGCCAATAAATATGGAGCAGAGTACCACGGTCCTTACAGCAGCGCCAGCAGCAGTCCGAGGATGAAGGTTAAATGACTTTAATTAAGACGGGTGGGAGTCGTGTACCAGAAAAACAGCACTTTATAAGCATTCTCCTTACTCAGCAATGTAAAATTGTACAGATCATATATTTTGTCAAAATAAAAAATGCAATTCTGCATGCTCCATACCTATGCGCAATGATGCCCAAACTGTATTTGTTTTTTGTTCTTTAAGCTCAGAATACCTTAACGCATATGTGTGTTTGGGTATTGGGGCCATCAATTTTATTCCATCGTTTTAATTGCATCTACAAACAAGAACTTTTTATTCTACAGGTCATGTTTCAATATCCATACCCAGAGATTTCCAGTGTGGGACGCAGAATGGATAACCGGAAGGTGTTTGCATTATGTGCCGTGTAAGTATTTTGTCAAACACATCTGTGGTATAGTGTAGCATCTTCCAAAAGCTGAACTTCAAGGATATGTATAGCTTCGTTTTTGTTATTTTAAAAAAAGAAAAGAAAAGACCTGTCATACTTACCTTGTCTGTGCAGTTGGTTTTGCACAGAGTGGCCCTGATTCTCCTCTTCTGTGGACCCTTAGCGCCACTCCTGGCTCCTCCTCTTCTCGGGTGCCCCGTTAGAGAACCGCTCTCCCTCTGGGCACTGGTGCGGGCACACTTCCGTATCCTGCTGCTGCATCCATTGACGCAGACAGCAGGATTTGGCCCCGCCCCCGTGTCATTGGATTTGATACAGCAGCGGGAGCCAATGGCTGCGTTGCTATCAATCTATCCAATCAGGACCCGGGACACCGGCTGGAGCTGGTGTGCTCGCCCCGGTCACTGGAAAGACCGGGTTCAGGTACGTAAAAGGGGGCAACTGCATCACAGGAGGTTTTTCACCTTAATGCATTGAATGTGAAACCTCAAGAGTTTACAACCCCTTTGAGTCAATCTGCTTAAAATACAGCTGAAATACATATACAGTATGTGAAGTGTAATACCTGCCCAAATAGTTCTAATTATGCTTAGCTAGTCTTGTAATCTAGGTTCCCTTGCCAGACAGAATTGCCATGTCATTGACCACCAATTCAGCTTGGTCAAGTATTGTCCCCCTCAGTGGCATATAGTGCTGACCCTCCCTCTGCCAGTCTGAGTCCTACACTGCAGGGTTTAACAGAAGGCAAACAGAATTTAAATATTTTCTTTCTTGTCAATTGAGGGACTCAGGAGGTCATATAGAACCCTTTCACACTGGCAGCAACCGAAAAACGCTGGTAAAGCACTGCTAAAACTAGCGTCGCTTTACTGGTGTTTTTCGAGTGCTAGGGGGTGCTTTAACCCCCGCAAGTGGCCGAAAAAAGGGTTAAAAGCACCCACAAAGCGACGCTGCCAAGGTGTATTCACCGCTCCTAAAGCTCTGCTTCTGAGCGAAGCAAGGACGTGAGGCCGACTGGCCACTTTCCTCTAAATCCACGTCGCCCTGAATGCCGGGTTCGCTGGTGTGTACTGTCGTAAATCTATTGGAACGCATCGCACTTGCGTTTGGAACGCATTGCGCATGCGCAGTTGGCCGAAACGTGACTTCCGCAGCATTCTACGATAGGCAGAAGACTGTGACACTACACCGGAACTATAGAGGTAGCATCGGAAAATACTGCTGCCTGTCAGCTTACTCCGTGGCCAGTGGCTTGAACACACAGGAGGCAAATTAAAAATGGTCCCATTCGCAGCACTGACATTGTGGCATAGCAGAGATGCCAAAATGGAGATCCTACACATGCTGCCAGAAAATAAGCCCTGGGGTGTGCCAGATGTGCCTGAGCATTAGGGTGTGCCCAGGCACACCCCGTGTGCACGCCTATGAATATATATATATATATATATATATATATATAATCACCCTCACCTCTGTCCTCTCCTTATTACTACACCTACCAACTCCTGATAATTCTAAATCCACACACACAAAAAATCTGAGGGACCCTAGGTCATGTCCCTTCATTTAGAATCAAACCGATTCATGTGATTGGGCATGTAATTGCCATCATCCCTTGTAATATGAAACAAATAGAAAAACCCCTATTGGGGAATTTTCGAGGCAATGAAAAAAAGGTATTTTTAAAAAAATTCATTTATTATACAAATATTCATAGAAAAAAATACATTGAAAGTTCAAACATATTGCATATAGATATTAAAACATTGTATATTGAAAGAAGAGATAAAGATATGATTTGGAGACCACCAGATCAACTGGTGGTGATGAAAGTGCGTTTGATCCAATGCATTTCAATTTGTAATCATTAAAATCTTTATCAGGGATATTTGTATCACTATCTACAGAAAATCAAAAAGACAGCATTTAGGAATTGCATATAAGAATCATATTCAATACACATAGATATTATCCATGAGTATATAGAATGATAACTTTTCAATACATTACATACATTCAATTATTCAAATAGCAGGTGCATTCCCCATGATGACAGCAAGAAAAGGTCCAAAAACCACATAGTATATGCCTAATCCTCTACAGCAGGCATGTCCAAAGTCCGGCCCGGGGACCAAATGCGGCCCCCCTGTTTATTTAATATGCCCCTCTGGGGATTTGGATATATATATTGTTTGTGGCCCCCAGGGCCACAAAAGATATATACTGTATTTATTGCCGCTGCCTTGGAGGTGACAGGGAGGGGGCAGGACGTGCGCTGTCGGATTACATGAAGAGAATCTCCTCTTTACTCAACAGCGTCTCTATTGGAAGTCCCGTCTCCTGGGATGCCATTGGACGACTGTTCTGTCTGTCATAGGAGGCGGGACTTTGTATTAAAGAGGCCACAGGGTAAACAAGAGATTCTCCTGTTTGAAATCTGTCGGCACTCGTCCCGCCCCCCTCCCTCTGCCCTCCGAGGCTGCAGATGGCCATTGTTCAGGCTGCACTGATGGCACATGTGAGGCTGCATTTATAGCACATGTGAGGCTGCATTGATTGCAATGGTAGGGCTGCATTCATGGCACATGTGATGCTGCATTCATGGCACATGTGATGCTGCATTTATGGCACATGTGAGGCTGCATTGGTTGCAATGCTAAGGCTGCATTGGTTGCAATTGTAAGGCTGCATTTATGGCACATGAGAGGCTGCATTTATGGCACATCTGAGGCTGCATTGGTTGCAATGGTAAGGCTGCATTGGTTGCAATGGTAAGGCTGCATTCATGGCAATGGTGAGGCTGCATTCATGGCAATGATAAGCCCATGCATGTTATACGCCGATAAATACGGTATATCCAAATAACACGCCCAAGCTCATCCTTGGTCCTAAGCAGCGCTCTGGGATTCGTTGGGGGCCACAAATCAAATATATACAGTATATCCAAATAACACTCTCAAGCTCATCTCTTTACCACACACAGCCAGAAAGGCAAGAGAATTCTTGTTGGGCAGTGTATTGGTGCTCAGACAAACACACTTAGACCGAATTTTAATCGTTCAAAGAATGTCAGGCAAAATAGTCGGCCCTCACGCATGTTCACTTCATCAAATCTGTCCCTCTTTGAAAAAAGTTTGGACACCCCTGCTCTACAGGAAGGACGGCTATAATAAATCAGAAAATGGCACTTGAACGCATGCAATCCGGATGCAATTCCTAAATGCTGTATTTTTGATTTTCTGTAGATAGTGATACAATATCCCATATGAAAAGATTTTAATGATTATTACCATTTGAAACGCATTGGGTCAACCGCTCTTTCATTACCACCAGTTGATCTGGTGGTCTCCGAATCATATGGCGGACAGTATCACTTTATCTCTTCTTTCAATATACAATGTATTAATATCTATATGCAATATGTTTGAACTTTCAATGAAATTTTTTCCATTAATATTTGTATAATAAATGAATTTTTTCAAAAATACTTTTTTTCATTGCCTTGAAAATCCCTCAATAGAGTTTTTTTCACATTTTGTCCCTTCATATATATCCCACTCCCATATTACCTCCCTCACCCTTCTGCTTCTCCTAACCTCTGGAGATATAACCCAAACCCGCGGGCCTCCATCATTTAACTGTACCCCATGCACCCTCTGGCAGCAGCCACAGTCAACACAATTTAGTTCCCATGTCTCTTCTTCCAAAGACCAGACTCCCTTTCTCTTGTGCCCTTTAGAATTCTGCCTGTAACAAACTCGCCTCCCTCCACGACCTCTTTATCGCTGACTCATTTAATCTACTCCCCATTACCGAAACCTGGCTTCATGAATATGACACTGCGTCTTCTGCTGCCCTATGGCATGGTGGTGTTCTCTGGACTTGCTCCTCCAGATCCAGTGGATGTAAGGGAGGAGGAGTCGGGAATCCACCTAGCCCCACATAGTGTTTGTAAAGAAAAATGCAGACACTGTTATTTTTTTGGGCAAAGACTAAAGCCCTGTACACACGCTCGGTTTTCTCGATGGTAAAAATTCTTCCGAGAAAACTGAGGGGAAAGCCGAGAACCTGGCAGGAAAACTGCCATGGAGCTTTGGCCGGTAATCCCAGTGTAAACGGCGCCTGTGCCATATTGCGTTCCACGCTGGAACGCATACGGCGACGGCGCATTGACGCCATCGGCCCACGCCGTCCGCGTTCCAGCGTGGAACGCGGAAGTGCGCAGTATGATCACCGCTGTTTCCACATACACCTGTCTGCTGCCTATAAATGCTTCCAGTCCACATTCAAACAGCGTTCTATTATTGTCGGCCGTAGCCGGACCACGCTACAGACATTCTACTGGCATATCCCCTCAACTGAACAACAGCGTCACCCGGATCCATGCTACTTCAGAGTCACCCATTATCTGCTTTCACGCTGCCAAGCATATTCCTGTTGCTGGGGACACCCTGAGGCCTAGTACACACGAGAGGATCGATCTGCGGAAACGGTCCGGAGGTCCGTTTCCGCGGATAAATCCTCTTGCGGATTTTGATCTCATGGTTGTACTAACCATGAGATCAAAATCCCCGCGGAATTCCCTCCGCGGTGACGTGTCGCGCCATCGCCGCGATGATGACGCGGCGACGTGCGCGACGCTGTGATATAAGGACTTCCACGCATGCGTCGAATCATTACGACGCATGCAAGGGATGGATTTGGACGGATTGATCCGGTGAGTCTGTACAGACCAGCGGATCAATCCGTTGGACTGGATTCCAGCGGATCAATTTCTTAGCATGTTAAGAAATTTTGATCCGCTGGAAATCCATCTGGCCGAAAAATATCCACGGATAAATATCCGCTGGATCGTACACACCAGGGGATCTATCCGCTGAAACCGGTCCGCGGATAAATTCCAGCGGATAGATCCTCTCGTGTGTACGGGGCCTAAGAGATCTTGCAGCAGAAGTTCCTTCAGCACTGTAAACCATTGCTGCCACACTATGTTACTCATTGAAGTACTCCCATCCTCTGCAAACGGATAAGTACCATTACTACGTTGCATTTACTACTTTAGAATTACCCGGTTCATATATTGCATTTACTAAGTACTGTATTTGAATTTGCTTACACTTTATACTACAATACTGCTTGGGATACTTACTGTGCTTCCAGCTGACAGCTGTGTAATATCTTAAAGGGACATACACTCTGAAACCATCTGAGCTATAGTTGCCTCTCTCAAGTATATGCTAACCGCATACAGTATTCTCGTATGCTACGTGCTTGACATTTGTTGCTTAAAGTATATGGGCCTGTGGCCTAAAATATTGAACATGTTCGCTTAACCTTTTTAGGCTAAGGCTTGAAGGTATGTTATACCCTCTCCCTTAGTTGCTCTCCTGACAGTTTTCCTCCCGGGAAAACCGGTTGTGTGTACGAAGCTTAAAGGAGTTCTCTGACCTAAAACTTTTAACCCCCGCTGTGCCCGGGCTGTAAAACTATACAAAATAAACTTTCACTTACCTGCCTACGATCCCCCGTTGTTCCGATATCGCCGTCCCATTATCCTGTCCCGGTCTCTTCCGCTTCCTGCGGGTCGGTGACTCACAGTGCGCTCAGCCTATCAGCGGCCGCGACGGGACATTGCTGCGGCCGCTGATAGGCTGAGCGCACTGTGAGTCACCGACACGCAGGAAGCGGAAGAGACCGGGACCGGAGAACAGGACGGCGATATCGGAACAACGGGGGATCGTAGGCAGGTAAGTGAAAGTTTATTTTGTATAGTTTTACAGCCCGGGCACAGCGGGGGTTAAAAGTTTTAGGTCAGAGAACTCCTTTAAAGGGGAGTTCCACCCACAATTTCACTTTTTAAATATAAATACCCCTGTAATACACAAGCTTAATGTATTCTAGTAAAGTTAGTCTGTAAACTAAGGTCCGTTTTGTTAGGTTGTTACAGCATTTAGTTTATAATCTAGAAATAGACCGTGGCCATCTTAAGTGTGGGCATCATGAAGCCAGACTGTATGACTTCCTGGATTTTAGCTTTGCATATCTCGCACATGCTCAGTGCACAAGCAATGTAATAGGTTTCAGTCAGGTTTGCAAGGACTACTGGGAAACATGATGCCTATCCCAGAAACCCTTGCAAATAGCCTAGGCAAATAAGGAGGAGGAAGTAATGAAGGACTACAAAATAAAGGTATTTACAAGCAACAAATTAAATAAAAATTGTCCATTCTGAACACTATGAGATTAGAGCATGCAGCACAGACAAACATAAAAAAATGGGTGGAACTCCACTTTAATATTCCATTTTTCTTCACTTTCTGTAAAGTAATGACAAACTTGAAACATTTTTCTTCACGTTTTGATTTGTAAATAAAAGCTATTGCAAGGATTTTGAGTTTCAGGCTCGGTTCGCACTTGTGCAATGTTCTACATTGCATGTAATTGGCGCCACACTGCTGTGCGGATCACATACGATGTCTGTGCGATGCAAATTCAGCCATACAGATTGTATCGCATTTGCACCAAAATGGTGCAGGTTCCCTTTTTTTGGTCCTGTACCATTTGACAGTTCGCACTGCGATATGTGAACCGATCTGAGGGTGTTATTACCTTTAAATTAACACCAGAATCCCTTTGGTACTAGATCCTCTTGTTTTCTTTTTTTTAACCAAGCGATCTTTACAGGATTACGGTCGATGATACTGACACTTTAATGTCTTGTTAGACTCCTCTATTTATAGCAAGTGTTGTAGGGGGAATTTCATAGTGGGTTTTTCGCATCCCGCTGCACTCCACTTGCCCGCACTAGTGAGAGTGGTGCGGGGGGGGATGGCGAGGGACGGGGGTCGGGGACCTTTCCCTTAGCACAGCAGGATCCCATACGGGGTGCTGAGGGTCTGGTCTCCGAGTTGCCCTCGATTCCGAGCCACAGTTTACTTAGAATGACCTTCTTAGGTCATGAGGGTAGTTAATTTTACTACTTTATTTAGCCTACCAGACAGTCACTACTTCTTCTGTTTTTTCCTCAAAGAATTATTTTATTTAATTGTATTAAACGTTACAAGATTTATTAGCATTCGGCTATGTGATGATCCTAGGTGCCATATCTATTTTTGAAAAGTATATATGATGACTGTATTCCTATATGAAATATTTAATAAAAACGTATTGAAAGTAAATTAACACCAGCAGCGGTTTGCATAGGGCAGTGGGCATCGATGGAATCGTGCTGGTTCCACCATCACGCTATTGTGAACCACACTATTATTTTGAACACAACTGTACAGAAATATAAATGTCCTGATGTTTTTTAATAAAACCACATTATCTCCTCTAGGGAAAAGGAAGGACCCCCAGATATGAACTCCTTTAACTGTTACGTGTTTGAGACACTTAACTACAAAGAGTGTGAAGACGTCATAAAGCGAATTGGTGAGTTGTAAATACTGTTTTTATTCATGAAAAAAATCTGATTACTGCAAAAGAAGACTACTCTTCTAGAAGTATACTCCCTTTTCTGGTGGCCTGTGGCCTATGACGTTGCGTCTGGCCAGCGGAAGTAAACAATGCCTGAAAAGAGGGGGATCGTTCCTTTTTTTTTTTTTTATCTAAATCTTTCCAGTCTGGGGGAGAGATGTGGAGTCCCACATTTCTCCATAAAGAGGACCTGTCACGCACCATTTCTATTACAAAGGATGTTTTATTCCTATTACAAGGAATGTAAAGTGACCAAAAAATAAATAAAATAAAGAGAAAGTTCAAAAAATGAATGTAAAATAAACAATTATTTATTTATTTTTTAAATGCCCCCGTGTGCTTGTGCTCAGAAGCAAACGCACACGTAAGTCGCACCCGCATATGTAAACAGCGGTCAAATCACATGTGAGGTATCGTCGTGTGTGTTAGAGCGAGAGCAACAATTTTCTGTAACTCTAAACTGGTAACCTGTGAAAAAAATGTAAGCGTTGCCTATGGAGATTTTGGCACCTATGCAAAGTTTGGCGCCACTCCACAAGTGTGCGCAATTTTAAAGTGTGACATTAGGTATCTATTTATTCGCTATAATATCATGTTTCACATTATCCCCCAAAATTGGGCTAACTACTTGTTTTGTTGTTTTTTTTTTTTTTATTCATGAAAGTTTTTTTTCTGCGTTTGAAAAATTGTTGCGCAAATACTGTGTGAATAAATAGTTACAACGACCGCCATTTTATTTCCTAGGGTCTGCTAAAAAAATATATATAATGTTTGGGGGTTCTGAGTAATTTTCTTTTTGACACTTGTTTACAAGTTAAAATCAGTTTTTTGTTTTGGTAGAAAATTACTTGGAACCCCCAAACATATTGTGTGTGTGTGTGTGTGTGTGTGTTATATATGTTTTATTTATTTTTTCCCAGACACCCTAAAGAATAAAATGGCGGTTGTTGCAATACTTTGTCACACCGTATTTGACAGCGTTCTTGCAAGCGCACTTTTTTGGGGAAAAAATACACTTCTTTTTTTTTTTTTACAACAGTAAAGTTAGCCCATTTTTTTTTTTTTTATATTGTGAAAGATAATGTTACGCCGAGTAAACGGATACCCAACGTGTCACGCTTCAAAATTGCTCCCGTTCGCAGAATTGCGACAAACTTTAACCCTTAAAAATCTCCATAGGCGATGTTTAAAAATTTCTACAGGTTACCGGTTCTACAGGTCTAGGGCTAGAATTATTGCTCTCACTCGCATTATCGCGGCGATACCTCACATGTGTGGTTTGAACACCGTTTGCATATGCGGGCGCGACTTGCGTATGTGGTCGCTTTTGCACGCAAGCTCTGCGCTTTAAATTTTTTCTTATTTATTTAACTTAAAAAAAATATATATTTTGACACTGTCCTTTTAAAAAATAAAATAAAAAAATTGGGTCATTTTTATTCCTATTACAAGGATTGTAAACATCCCTTGTAATAGGAAAAAAAGCATGACAGGTCCTCTTAAATATGAGATCTTGGGTCAAAAAGACCTCAGATCTCATATTTACATTAAAATGCAATAAAGAAAAAAAAATCCCCTTTAAGACCATTAGGCGAAAGTGACGTTTGATGTCGCTTCCGCCATCCAATGTTATGAAATCGAGCGGAGGCCATCTTTCCCTCATTCGGCTCCAGGTCTGTCTGAGCCATGGTCAGTTCATGTGCCTCTGTCATCCAGCGTATACTCAGTCTCTCCCCCTCCCTGCCATTTCTGTGCGAGAGCCAGTCTCCTCCCCTTCTGCTGCTGTAAAGTAAGATATAAAAATAACTGGCATCCCCTCTGTTGTATGAAGATATAAAGTACTGTGTATCAGTTTTTTTCTAAAATTATAATTCTAAATACCTTCTTGCACAATGCCGCTGTGTGGTCACGTGATCTCCCTCGGCTGACGATAGAGGGGAATTTCAGCCCCTCCCGCTGCTTTCCTTAGATCAGGAGGGAGTTCACTTGCCCGAACAGTGATGCTGTGCAAGAAGGTACAGTGGAACCTTGAAGATTACGAGCATAATCCGTTCCAGGAGAATGCGCGTAATCCAAATTACTTGCATATCAAAGCGAGTTTCCCCAATGAAGTCAATGAAAAGAATTCATTCCGCATTGACTTCAATGGGATGCAATACCGCATGCGGCCAGAGGCGGGTGGGGGCGCCGGAGAGCCTCGGAAACAGCCGAAAAGGCCTGAGGACACTTCGGCTGACCTCAGCAAACCTTGGAAAGACTTCCTACCGGAGATTTGCAGAGGTCAGCCGTGCTGTCCTCGGGCCTTTCCGTGCATTTCAGCGACGTTCAGCTCTGCTTGGCTCCGGCCCCCCCTCCCAGGCTAAAAGCAGTACTGCACACCGCTTTGGCCTGAATCGCGCTTGTTCTGCGAGACAACATTCGCAAACTGAGTCACTTTTTTTTTTTCAAAACAGTGCTCATATTGCGAAACGCTCGTTAACCACGTTACAAATACAGTGGAACCTCGGATTGCGAGTAACTCTGAGGCCCCGTACACACGACCGAGGAACTCGACGTGCCAAAAACATCGAGTTCCTCGTCGAGTTCAGTGTGGAAGCCGCAGAGGAACTCGGCGGGCCGACTTTTCCCATTGACTAACGAGGAAATAGAGAACATGTTCTCTTTTCGGCCCGACGAGTTCCTCGTCGGCTTCCTCGCTGAAAAGTGTACACACGACCGAGTTTCTCGGCAGAATCCAGCTCCGACCGAGTTTCTGGCTGAATTCTGCCGAGAAACTCGGTCGTGTGTACGGGGCCTTACTCTACCACAACTTTAACCACTTAAGGACTGCACATTTACGTCGGCAGAATGGCACGGCTGGGCACATGTACGTACAGGTACATGCTGTGCTATTGTCCAGCCGTGCGCCCGATCGCCGCTGGAGTCCCGCGATCGGTCCCCGGAGCTGAAGAACGGGGAGAGCCGTGTGTAAACACGGCTTCCCCGTTCTACACTGAGGCTGCGTCATTAATCGTGTGATCCCTTTTACAGGGAGTGCAGAATTATTAGGCAAGTTGTATTTTTGAGGATTAATTTTATTATTGAACAACAACCATGTTCTCAATGAACCCAAAAAACTCATTAATATCAAAGCTGAATATTTTTGGAAGTAGTTTTTAGTTTGTTTTTAGTTTTAGCTATTTTAGGGGGATATATGTGTGTGCAGGTGACTATTACTGTGCATAATTATTAGGCAACTTAACAAAAAAAAAATATATACACATTTCAATTATTTATTTTTACCAGTGAAACCAATATAACATCTCAACATTCACAAATATACATTTCTGACATTCAAAAACAAAACAAAAACAAATCAGTGACCAATATAGCCACCTTTCTTTGCAAGGACACTCAAAAGCCTGCCATCCATAGATTCTGTCAGTGTTTTGATCTGTTCACCATCAACATTGCGTGCAGCAGCAACCACAGCCTCCCAGACACTGTTCAGAGAGGTGTACTGTTTTCCCTCCTTGTAAATCTCACATTTGATGATGGACCACAGGTTCTCAATGGGGTTCAGATCAGGTGAACAAGGAGGCCATGTCATTAGTTTTTCTTCTTTTATACCCTTTCTTGCCAGCCACGCTGTGGAGTACTTGGACGCGTGTGATGGAGCATTGTCCTGCATGAAAATCATGTTTTTCTTGAAGGATGCAGACTTCTTCCTGTACCACTGCTTGAAGAAGGTGTCTTCCAGAAACTGGCAGGAGGACTGGGAGTTGAGCTTGACTCCATCCTCAACCCGAAAAGGCCCCACAAGCTCATCTTTGATGATACCAGCCCAAACCAGTACTCCACCTCCACCTTGCTGGCGTCTGAGTCGGACTGGAGCTCTCTGCCCTTTACCAATCCAGCCACGGGCCCATCCATCTGGCCCATCAAGACTCACTCTCATTTCATCAGTCCATAAAACCTTAGAAAAATCAGTCTTGAGATATTTCTTGGCCCAGTCTTGACGTTTCAGCTTGTGTGTCTTGTTCAGTGGTGGTCGTCTTTCAGCCTTTCTTACCTTGGCCATGTCTCTGAGTATTGCACACCTTGTGCTTTTGGGCACTCCAGTGATGTTGCAGCTCTGAAATATGGCCAAACTGGTGGCAAGTGGCATCTTGGCAGCTGCACGCTTGACTTTTCTCAGTTCATGGGCAGTTATTTTGCGCCTTGTTTTTTCCACACGCTTCTTGCGACCCTGTTGACTATTTTGAATGAAACGCTTGATTGTTCGATGATCACGCTTCAGAAGCTTTGCAATTTTAAGAGTGCTGCATCCCTCTGCAAGATATCTCTCTATTTTGGACTTTTCTGAGCCTGTCAAGTCCTTCTTTTGACCCATTTTGCCAAAGGAAAGGAAGTTGACTAATAATTATGCACACCTGATATAGGGTGTTGATGTCAACACCCTACAGTTGTAAACACACATGAGGTCAAACATAACCCCATCAGTGCCCCCTGTGGTTAACTCCCAAACGGCAACTGTCATTTTCACAGTAAACAATGCATTTTTTGCTGTGAAAATGACAATGGTCCCAAAAATGTGTCAAAATTGTCCGAAGTGTCCGCCATAATGTCGCAGTCACGAAAAAAAATCGCTGATCGCCGCCATAAGTAATAAAAAAAATAAAAAATAAATGAATAAAAATGCAATAAAACTATCCCCTATTTTGTAAACACTATAAATTTTGCGCAATAAACGTTTATTGCGATTTTTTTTTTTTTACCAAAAATAGGTAGAAGAATACGTATCGGCCTAAACTGAGGACATTTATTTATTTATTTTTAATATATTTTTGGGGGATATTTATTATAGCAAAAAGTAAAAAATATTGAATTTTTTTCAAAATTGACGCTCTATTTTTGTTTATAGCGCAAAAAATAAAAACCGCAGAGGTGATCAAATACCACCAAAAGAAAGCTCTATTTGTGAGAAAAAAAGGACGCCAATTTTGTTTGGGAGCCACGTCGCACGACTGCGCAATTGTCTGTTAAAGCGACGCAGTGCCAAATCGCAAAACCTGTCCGGGTCCTTTAGCTGCATTTTGGTCCGGGTCTTAAGTGGTTAAGAAAGTCGCTTTAGTTCTATTCTTCTCTTTTTTTTTTTAAATAAGCTTTCTGTAAGCTGGCAATATAACACACACTTCTAATGCTGCCCTGCAAAGCAGCCCAGAAACTCATTACTTATAACCTACTAAATAGGAAGACATTTGTTTTATTGAATAATCACAAATTTTAGTAGCAGTTTTGAGCTACTATGGCTGGCTATACGCACTCAACCGCAGGCTGAATGTACCGAAAGCCTCCATAGTACGTACCACTTGTTTGACTTAACCTCTTGGAGCCCATGCCTCCCAGTCCTTCAAGGGATTTAGATCCTTTTTAGCATAGGAACCCTCCACAAGATGGTGTTCAGCTACAGAGATGGTAACGTCTAGCAAATTGTTTTGGATCATTTACTTATCTGCTCACAGCAGAGTCATCACTGAGGGAACCATGGGCCTGACTTGCGGCTGTGACATTGGGGGGGGGACTCCCACTGCTAAAGATTTGATCCAAATTAAACAAGCTTCCTATTTAGACTCTTGTAAAGCATTAGCATTGTACAATTATGGTTCTGTGCACGATACAGCTGGGGGAATTACTCAGGAATGTGTGAATGTTTCATAGATGTACAATACAGGCCCTACTTTCAAGCCAGCCCAAAAAACCCTACCTTAAGGACGCCACTGTACTTACTTCATGGATGGATTTCATGCTGCCACCTTCAGGTGCAGAATGCAACTTATAGTGGCTGTAAAGGCTGAAGCTTTTTTTAACCTTCATGCATACATGTATTAGGGGGCGTGGGATACTTAAGTGCATGAGGTCGGACGTGGCGTAGTTCACAGCAGATTCTGCGGCAATCTTTCGCTGGAAGCGGGAGCAATAAGCTGGATTAGACGGGTATCTGCTCCCCCCTGAAAAGGTGACACCAGAGAGACCAGATCAGCGAAAGTTCCATTTCTTAGGTGGTTAAACTTCCCTCATATACAGACCAAAGTTCTTTCCGTTGATCCAAGAATGAAAAGCTACAATGTTTATAGTTATCTGCCAGTGCTGACAATGTTGTGAAAAACTTGGTAGGCTGCCCAGGTTCTCTCTTGACGGTTGAGCGAGCAGAGAACTCTACACTTACATAAATGAATTGGGAAATTCTGCATAGAGATCAGGGAGGGATTGAATGGAGAGCATGATTTTTTTTTTTTTTTTAAGATTAATTGTGCAGCTCTAATATACAGATGACTCGAAAAAATTTGAATATCGTGCAAAAGTTCATTTATTTCACTAATGCAACTTAAAAGATGAAACTAATATATGAGAGAAACTCATTACATGCAAAGCAAGATAGTTGAAGCCGTGATTTGTCATAATTGTGATGATTATGGCTTACAGCTCATGAAAACCCCCAATCCACAATCTCAGAAAATTAGAATATTACATGCAATCAATAAAACAAGGATTGTACATAGAACAATATCAGACTTCTGAAAAGTAGAAGCATGCATATGTACTCAGTTTGGGCCCCTTTTGCAGCAATTACTGCCTCGATGCGGCGCGGCATGGAAGTGATCAGCCTGTGGCACTGCTGAGGTGTTATGGAAGACCAGGATGCTTCAATAGTGGCCTTCAGCTCTTCTGCATTGTTCAGTCTCATGTCTCTCTTGGCAATGCCCCATAGATTCTCTGTGGGGTTCAGGCGAGTTTGCTGGCCAATCAAGCACAGTAATCCCACGGTCATTGAACCAGGTTTTGGTGCTTTTGGCAGTGTGGGCAGGTGCCAAGTCCTGCTGGAAAATGAAGTCCGCATCCCCATAGAGCCATTCTGCGGAAGGAAGCATGAAGTGCTCCAAAATCTCCTGGTACACGGCTGCGTTGGACTTAGGCTGCATTCACACCTAGGCATTTTGTCCCGCGAATTGCGGCAACAAATTGCGGCGTTTTGTACTGCGATTTGCGGCGACAAAACGCCGCGATTGTGAATGCAGCCTCACCCCCTCTATGGAGATGGTTCACATCTCCTATGCCGAACGCCAAAAGCCGCCTGAAAAAAAGGTCCGGGACTTTTTTTCAGGCGGCAGGCGTGGAGATGTGAACCATCTCCATAGAGGGCAATGTGTTTTCATCCCTCCAGCGTCTCACTACAGGCAACAAAACGCCTAGGTGTGAATGGGGGCTTAATGAAGCACAGTGGACCAACACCAGCAGATTACATGGCTCCCCAAATGAACAGACTGGAAACTTCACACTGGACTTCAAGCATCTTGCAGTGTGTGCCTCTCCATTCTTCGGGTCCTTGGTTTCCAAATGAGATGCAAAATGAGCTTTTATCAGAAAAGAGGATTTTGGACCACTGAGAACAGACAGATCTGTTTTTCTTTAGCCCAGGTAAGACGCTTCTGATGTTTGTTGTTCAGGAGTGGCTTGACAAGAGGAATACGACATTTGACGCCCATGTCCAGGATCCGTCTGTGTGTGGTGACTCTTGATGCACTGACTCAAGCCTCAGTCCAATCCTTGTGAAAGTCCCCAACACTTTTGAATGGCCTTTTCCTGACAATCCTCTCCGGGCTGTGGTCATCCCTGCTGCTTGTGCACCTTTTTCTTCCACACTTTTCCCTTCCACATAACTTTCTATTATTGTGCTTTGATACAGCACTTTGGAAACATCCAACTTCTTTTGCAATTACCATTTGAGGCTTTCCCTCCTTATGGAGGGTGTCAGTGATGGATTTCTACACAACTGTTAGGTCAGCAATCTTTCCCATGATTGTGATTCCTACTGAACCAGACTGGGGTTCACACTGGTCCGACAAACGCTCCGACATTATGAGCTCATGTCGCATGAAAAGCAATGTTTTCCTATGAGAGCGGTCTTAACTGTTCCGACTTTGAAAAAAGTTCTTGCACTACTTTGATCCTACTTCAGCCCATTGAATTCGGATCAAAGTAGGATCCTTGTGGCATCCGACATTGTGATTACAGCAGCAGTAAAAGGAATTTCTCTCTGGGATCGTTTTGATTGGTCAAAGAGCAAGTCAGACTATCAAAGTAGTATCCTGTTCATGAAAGTCAGACCGATGTCGCAGAGCAAAGTAGGATAAAAGTTGTATGCCTGTACCAGTGTGAACCCATTTAAAGGCTCAGGAACTCTTTGCAGGTGTTATGGCTTAATTAGCCGATTAGAGTGGGACACTGAGCCAGAATATTGCACCTTTTCACAATATTCTAATTTTCTGAGATTGTGGTTTTCATGAGCTGTAAGCCATAATCACCACAATGACAAATCACGGCTTGAACTATCTTGCTTTGCATGTAATGAGTCTCATATTAGTTTCACCTTTTAGGTTGCATTAGTGAAATAAATTAAACTTTTGCATGATATTCAAATCGTTTGAGTTTCACCTGTAGGGGGATAAGGCTGTGACGGCTCATGACACAGTGGTTGTGTGCGCAGCAATGAGGACTGGGTTCTTCCATTGCGGCACTGCCAATAAGGCCAACATCATTATAGGATCAGGAGGTGGTCTCCCCACCTGAAGATCTGCAAGTCCCAGGTTTGCCCTCAGGACCTCAAGTGTATTAGTACGTCAGCTTTATATTATACAGAATCTAATCATGCTTTTTTCCCTTAAGCCCCCGCCCCATTTTAGCCCCAAAGCCATTTCCTAGTTAGTATGCGTTTGAAAGAGGAATCTATATGTTGCCCCTACCCCATGTGCACCTTTCCCCTGCAAGTTTGAAACTGATCAGCTACACAGTGGTGTAGTGAGTAGCACTTTTGCCTAGCAGCAAAAGGGTCGCTGGTTTGAATCCCGACACCATCTGCCTGGAGTTTGCATGTTCTCCCTGTGCCTGCGTGGGTTTCCTCCAGGTACTCCGGTTTCCTCCCACACTCCAAAGACATGCTGGTAGGTAAATTGGATCTTCTCTAAATTGGCCCAGTGTATATATATATATATATATATATATATATATATATATAATCTCTATGTGTATGACTGCGTGTCCCAAGCGTGTCACGATCCTACAGGGTAAAATGAACGCACCAGCCGCTGGCTGGAAAAAGCACCCAGAGGCGATTCAGTTCGCATGAGTAGCGCTATACAAGTCATTCATTCAGCTGCTATGGTTTGTTTTTTTGGCTAAGACGATAATAAAACAAAAAAAAAGAAAAAAACAAACACGTTACTTTTAAGTTTGTGGTACCAGCTCATTACTGACTGAACTTTTATCCATTTACCAGTGTTGGATTACTGCTACACTGCCATTGTGTGTATAAAGCTAAAATTATTGTATTCATTACCCAAGACTGGGATCACGCTAGGTACTTTAGTGCATTAACATTCATTTTGAAATTCAAAATAGGCTATTGTGACACATTAATGTAGGCGTGCACCATGAATGTGTGTAAACCCAATCCAAGTACCCATGAAGACAGCAAGCCTTCTTGCTCAGAACACCCATTAAAATCTCATACAGCTTCTGCAGAACCAAAAGGCAGGAACATGACACAAGTTTGATACATGCCCCCTCCATGGGACGAGGCGTGGGTTTTTCTGCCACCTGTCTCTGCAAGGACAGAGAAAACAATTGTTCTCCCAGTGCCCCGTTTACACAACATTGCAGAGACCTACAGTAGAAAAGAACATGTCTGTATATAGTGTGAATAATCCCAATCTGCATGTTTTTTGCTGCACATTTGGTGTGAACGTGGCCATAATAAACCTGCTATGCTTCCATTACAGCTGCAGGATTCAAGCATACAGAATGGTTTGTGTGAATGAAAGAAATACTACATCAAGTACTGAATGAAGACCAAGGAATGTTAATGAAGCCATAACTAGAGAGATAACCTTTACTTTGTACTACAATGTATATTGTATAGACTTCTGTAAATAAAGCTATTTTTATATGAAATGCAGTGTAAAGTGAAGGAGCACACAACATGAATCATTGTAAAACAATTTAATTTAAAATAGTGACACTACAATAGAAAATAGCTTTCTTAAATGCACATTGTGTTTAGCTGCCTTATTAACACATCAAAAGCACCAGAACATTAACTCAACTACAAAGCTAGGAGTTACAATGAGACGCTGAATGAACAGACACAAGTTCACAGTGGTAGACTAGAATTCATTATCACCTGATGTACCCATCTACAGTTGCAGATGAACCCCATGAAATAAGTGATAAAAAAAAAAAAAAGTGAAGGTGTCCCCGTGTCTGGCTTGTGCAGTTACAGAACCAGCTAGAGGGCAGCACTGCCCCAACTATTCAAGCTGAAAATAGAACAAGTCAAAGTGAAACCTCTGCATTTAAAAAAAAAAAAATTCTAACTCGGTTTGCGAGTGTTCCCTCAAAATGAGCATGACTCAAGCCAAAACGGTGTGCAGTACCACGTTTGGCCTGGAGGGGGCAGGCATCGAGCTGATCAGAAAGACCTTCCTGTGGCTCTCGGGCACCCCCCCCCCCCGCCGCCCTCTGGCCACATGCGGTATTGCATGCCATTGAAGTCAACACGAAACAAAATTTGCATTTCCATTAACTTCAATGGGGAAACTCGCTTTGATATGCGAGTACCATGGACTACAAACATTCTCCTGGAACGGATTATGCTCGTAATCCGAGGTTCTGCTGTATTGCATTGGCTGCAAAGCACCCTGGAACATGTTACTGTCATACAAATAGCAAAAAAAGCACCCGCTGTCCCCATACTAACGTGCCTGCTTTAGGCAGGCAGCAAAGGGCAGCCTTGAGCATAATCATTTACCCTGAGTGGCAGATGGAATGGTTGTAAGATAAAAATACAGATTTATATAAAATAAACACAAAATAAAACCAAATATATACAGCATTTAATATAAAATATTTTCCAGGTGCAACTATGCCCGCTCGCCTCGAATCCTGCGAGCAAGCTGGATGTCTTTGGGCATGATGGTCACCCGCTTGGCATGGATGGCACACAGATTGGTATCTTCAAACAGCCCAACCAGATAGGCCTCGCTAGCCTCCTGCAAGGATCAAAGACAGGGTATTAGGGAGGTGTACTATCATGAGAAAACTATATATGAACCAGCTAATGAATGCAATCATGTCCCCGCTTATTCATTTAGGAGACCACTTTCTGTAATGGGGTGAAGACACACTGGCACCAAGACTCAGAACATTCACCAACTGCCTGTCTTGTTAGTAAAGCTGGGCTACTGCATATAATCACCCTGGAAATATACAAAAGCAAACATTTCCACCCTAAATTACTGTGTACTTCCTAGAGCTAGGACCACACAACAGTATTGCCCCAGAAGGTCTTCTCAGGGACCAAGTTCTCTGTAGAAACTTTGCAGTCTGGGCTCCCAGCATTCCAGGCTGATGTGACTGGCAAGTGTCACTTCCTGGTAGTGAAGGCACAAGTATACAATGTACTCTGATGTACACCTAAACTACCACATCTTGGCATGCTGTGGGTGCACATCACCACAAGGAAAGCCTTCCATTTATAAACTGTGCAAACCCCCGTGCAGAAAGCCAAATCAATTAATTTTCCCCACACAGACCTGATCCCCAGCACACAATACATAGATTTGAGAAAGAAGCATTGAGGCTGCCATAGCAGACAAAAAAAAAAAAAAAAAAAAAAAAATAATAATAATTGTAAAAAATTCTAGTTGCTCAATCATACATCTCTGCTTGCTTGAATAGTTGAAATCCTTTACCAAGAACCGACTTTCCATATCCACATGCTTGTTCCTGATCTGTGAAACTATTCTAGCCAATGGTTTAGAACAGGGATATGCAATTAGCAGACCTCCAGTTGTTGCAGAACTACAAGTCCCATGAGGCATAGCAAGACTCAGCCACAAGAATGACACCCAGAGGCATGATGGGACTTGTAGTTTTGCAACAGCTGGAGGACCGCTAATTGCATATCCCTGGTTTAGAACATTCAGATACATAGGATTTCACCCAAGTTTAGCAATGGCAGCCTTTATACTTCTAATAAGTATACTTCAACCCAACAGGACCCAGCACTCACAAGCCAATATTAGATCAGCCACTCAATATTTAGATGAAAGATGCAGGACGTCTAGGTGATCTCTACAGTGCCAGCTAATAGTGTAGGTAGAATGGCATTTACCTGCAGTGCACCTATGGCAGCACTCTGGAACCTCAGATCAGTCTTGAAATCCTGTGCAATTTCTCTCACCAGTCGCTGGAAAGGGAGCTTGCGAATCAAAAGCTCGGTTGATTTCTGGTAACGGCGAATTTCACGCAGGGCAACAGTTCCAGGCCTGAAATAAATAGATTTTGATAAGATCCCAACGCCAGCATTACATATTCTGTACCAGTGACTTGGCTCTCCAATGAGATAGAAGGAAAAAAAAAATGGAAGTTGCATCCTACAGGTGGCACTTTGAGCACCACAACAATGCGGGACTCACTGAGCATTATGGTGGTCGTAAGGGTTAACAGGTTACAAAAAAAAAATAAAAAAAAAAAAACCCTCCACACAACCTTCTGTGTGCAAAGGCTCTTTCCTCATGGGACAGCAGTGAAGCCATTGGCTCCAGCTGCTGTCAATCAAATCTCGTGGCAAGGAGAAGATGGTGGGGTCAAGACACAGACAGTGTGGGTTTGGATCAAGCCAATAGTTTGCCACAATAGGAAGCAGCATCTTATGGAAGTACACTGAACATGAGGAGCCAGTGACATTGGTGGGGGGGGGGGGGGACTTGTCCCCAGAGGAGGCAAGTACAACATGCTTAAAAACCAAATAAAATGAGGTTTACAAATCACCATTTGCAGCTAACCGAGCACACAAGGTAGGAGTGGATAAATACATACAAACACCCCACAGTATAGGGGAGGGAACGCGTCTGGCTTGTGCAGTTACAGAACCAGCTAGAGGGCAGCACCCAACTAGTCACGCTATTCTACATCAAGTAGAAAACTGCTTACCTGTAACGATGGGGCTTCTTCACACCGCCTGTAGAGGGTGCACTTTTACGGGCTGCTTTTGTAGCCAGCTGTTTTCGTGGAGCCTTTCCTCCAGTCGATTTACGAGCGGTTTGCTTGGTACGTGCCATGTTTTATCTGCAGAAAAAAATAAATAAGATACAATAAGTATAATGTCATGTGTGACAGGTCACATTTGCCAAGAATGATTTGGGTTATGGCTGCAGCCAGATGCCACAACCCTGGTATCATTCTGCCCGGGCACCAGTCTCATAAAAGTGCTCCAAGCAGCAGATTTGCCAGTGGGTTACATTTGGAAGCAGAGGCCGTCCTATCACAGGCCCTCCTTCCAACTCCAAACTGGTAACCTGTAGAAATTTTTAAAGCATCACCTATGGAGATTAAAGCAGAGGTTCACACTAAAATTAAACCTGTCTAAGACAGGTATTTGCACCCACTTCTGGGCATAGACCCCTGCAGATCACCCCCCATATCGCTATCTTCTGGGAGACACACGGGTCCCAGAAGACAGCAGGGACCAGTGGCATTGCGCAGTGCGAGTCACACATGCGCAGTAGGGAACCAGGAAGTGAAGCAACAAGGCTTCACTTAGATGGTGGTGGCAGCATACAAGGCCCAGGTCGGCCTTGGATGCCGACTTACGGGCGCACTGGACAGGCAAAAGTCAGCAGCTGCAGCATTTGCAGCTGCCAAAAAAATAAAAAAGGCAGCTCTTCCCTTTTAGTACCATAGTTTGGCCCCATGCCATGAGCATTTTTAAAGAGTGACATGTTCGGTATCCATTTACTTGCCGCAACATCTTTATCATAAAAAGACAACAGGTATATTTTACTTTTTTTAATGCAATAAAGTGCATTTTTAACCCAAAAAAAACATTTGATAAACCACAGTGCAAAAACAATGTGACAAAATGGCAATGACTGCCATTTTATTCTCTAGGGTCTAAGAAAAAATAAAAAAATAATACACATTTGGGGTTCATAGTAGAGCTGCACGATTCTGGGAAAAAGAATTGCGATTCTTTTGCATAAAGTGAAGATTATGATTCTCTCAATTAAAAAAAAAAAAAAAAAAAAAAAAGGTATTTAATGTTATTTTCAACACAAAACGGAGCTTATGTGCTTAAATAAAGTATGTGTAAATCTGACAGACTGTTTACATGTTACATTTTAAAATCCACAGCAAACCTGCTGACCTTACATGCTTGCTAACATGAAACACCACCTCTGATTTTCTCATTTAGTTAAATGTGAAAACCAGAGGTGTTCTGTCACATTAGCAAGCATGCAAGGTCAGCAGGTTTGCTGCAGATTTTAAAATGTAACATGTAAACAGTCTGTCAGATTTACACATAATTTATTTAAAGGGTCACTAAAGGAAACAGACATAAAACTGATTCCTTTTAAAAATGATTAAAAATAGATTAAATTCAATCATAATGTACCTGCAGTTTCACTTTCGTTTTTTAATTTGGTTTCATGTTTCTGTGAAGTAAAGAGACCCACAGAACAAAAACAAACAAATCCAGGGCAGTGTTTTGTTTTTAAAATGAATCCGATTGTGTAAAACTCCTCAGAACCACACAGCTTGGACTACAGTGAAAAGCTGCCATGGGATTTTTCATAAGGAGCCAGACAAGCAGGAAGTGTGGAGATCACAGCAACTTCAAAGCAAAAAACTAACAATGAAGACATGAAACCAGTACTGCAGTAAAGGAATTTATTTAGCTAAAAAAAAAAAAAAATTCCTTTAGTGATCCTTTAAGCATATAAGCTCCGTTTTGTGTTGGGAAAAAAAAAAAATGAAATTTAAAACTCTGTTGGGTGTAACAGGATGTCCGCTCGCCCCCCCTTCTCACCAACATTACTGTGCAGGAGTGTGAGGTGGAGCAAGATGGCGGCGGCGAAAACGTCACTTCCTGACGAGACAGCCGCCGTCGGGTGTACCAAAATGGCCCCCGCTCCGGATCTTATAGCCGCACCCAAAAATCGCAGGTCATCCGGCCTGGAGATCGCAGGAGGGGGTGAGAATCGAGATCAATTCACGATTAATCGTGCAGCTCTAGTTTATAGTAATTTTCTAGCAAAAATACTGATTTTTACTTTTCAACAAGTGGAAGAAAAAAGGCCTAGTCAGCAAGTATCCCTTAAAAGCCCTCCCTCTTTAACCTTTTATATTTAACTAGATATGTGGGCATGTGTAGCTTTGTTGAGAAGTGCCGTTGTAAAGAGTAGCCTGATACACTTTGTTATTGTATACATTTAAAGCGGATGTGCCATGGGAACAAAATATTAAAAGCCAGCAGCTACAAATACTGCAGCTGCTGACTTTTAATATTAGGACACTTACCTGTCCTGGAGTCCAGCGCCGATCGCAGCAGAGCACGAGCGATCGCTCGTCACTCTGCTGCTCCCCCCGCCATCCACGCTGAGGGAACCAGGAAGTGAAGCGCTGCGGCTTCAGTGCCCGGTTCCCTACGGCGCATGCGCGAGTCGCGCCCGCCGATTGGCTCACACGCTGTGTGCTGGGAGCCGAGTGTTCCCAGCACACAACGGGCGACAGACGGGATGTGACAGAATGCCCGTCTTTCGCCCGTAGCGTGTGGCCGGAAGTGGGTGCAAATACCTGTCTTTAGACAGGTGTCTGCACCCCCCTCCCCCCTGAAAGGTGTCAAATGTGACACCGGAGGGGGGGAGGGTTCCGATCAGCGGGACTCCACTTTAGGGTGGAGGACCGCTTTAACACAATTTATCTTCTCCTTGCCCAGTTTATTAATGGCCATACATACATTTCATTATTGAAATCAAATCCACCGTTTGGCATAACAATTGGTAGCATGGAGATGTGCTCATACCCCTGTCTTCATCACATGGCAGACAAGATCCTCCATTCTATATGATGACCTGATCACATCTCAGGAGCAGAGGAGAGAGATGGGGGGGGGGGGGGGGGGTTATTACTGCTTAGTACTTTGCACCCCCCCCCAAACAAGGGTCTAATGGTGGCCCATACACACACTTTACTAAATTATTGGAGAAGTGGAAAGTAATCATAGTTGGCAACTCTAACTTATTCCAGTTTTCCTACCTCAATCAGATCTATGACCAAATCATCTCCATGCTGCCAAACGGTGGATTTGATAACAATCCTAAATTGATCAGAAGTGTCTGATAGACATTGATGAGGTATGAAAACAGAAAGTTAGAGTTCAACAACTGATCTTGTTCTACTTCCCCCATGTGTCACATTGATATACTGCATCTTGTTGCTGACATTACATCTGTTCCTCCAATCAGAAATGGATCATTTAGTAAAGTGTGTGGTCACCATCAGACCTGTGCTTGGGGTGCGGAGTCCCAGGAAGTAATCCCCCCCCCTCCTGAGAGGTGATCAGGTGATTGGGTACAATGGAGGATGTTCCATGTGATGAATGTATGGAGTGGGAAGGAGAGCTGTACTAGAGGAATGAAGGATTGTATAAACACAAGCAGCCCCCAGAGGTGAAGCCCAGGATATCACCTCATCATTACAGATGTTTACCCCTCATCATGTCCCCTCCCCCTCCATACAAGGACACCTTTCTACAACATCTGCTCTTCATACGATGAGGAACTCAGAAAGAGGAATTATTCCCAGAAGAGGACAGGACTCGGAATACGAGCGACGGATTTCTTTGTTCTTCTATGCAGTCTGCACCTTCACTCATCACCAGCAGGGCGGGGCACTCACACCATCAGATCACCACACTCTGCCCAGCACAAGCCCACACACGTCCCGTGTTCAGCCGATGGAGGGGGGAAGTTTTAATGAAATGCCGTTGATTTGGCCAAAAAAGAGGCGCCAACCCCTCCCCCACACAGCAGACATTGTGCCGAGGCGGACAATGATGGAGGTCACACGGAGGGGGATGACGTCATGGCCGTGCTGAGGTGACTGGGCGCCATGGAAAGTCCCGGGAGCGGCCTCTCCCCTTCCTCCGTACACCCCCCGAACCCTCCTAGTCACCCCGAACAAGGACTCCGCTACACGGGCCTCTCCTATCCCTCACACTGCCGTACTTACCGCTTCCAACTGCTTTCTCCACAAGTCCTCAATACACCGAGCCGTTTAGTCTCTAAGTCACTGAGCGGGACCGCGCTTCATATAGCCGCACAACGCGCAGACAGCTACGTCACTGTTTGTTACCAATTTCCCCGTCTGACATTGGTCACAGTAATTATTGTGGGCGTTCCTCGGTGCTCAGTCTCGCCCTAAAATTGGCGGCATCCCATTGGTTCTTAGCTGAGCGCTCCTATTGGTCCTCTGGGAGAGATAGCGAACCAATCACGCGCGGCACTTCCCCCTAACTCGGGATTGGCTGAATCCGAGCATGTTTGTATCCTGCATTGTTTCAAAGCTCCGCTATTGTAGAGGAGACAGTAGATGTGTATGGAGGAGCAATGATAGGAACTTTATATGACAGCCAATGATAGAGGGGTGAGCTCAGAGCACTGGCTGTCTCTTCACAAGGATCACTACTACTACAAGAACTATTCATGTACACTATATACAATCACATTGTACAATCCCCTTTATAATGCCCATACACTATATACAATCAGATTGTACAATCACCTTTATGGTGGACCTCTATTATATACAATCCGATTGTACAATCACCTTTATGGTGGACCTCTTCTTTTTTTTTTTTTTTTTTTTTTTTTTTTCCGTTTTAAAGAGATTTATTGAAAAGCAGTACAGTACATTGCAAGCGCCACCAGAACAGCCTGGGGCCGAATGATATACATACAGTACAGAGGTAGAATCTTCAAATCATTTTATAGCAAAGACAAAACTATGTGAAGAACCAGATAATTTTCTTTCTTTTTTCCCCCCCTACCCTTCCCCACCCCCGAACCTGTAATGTTCAAGGGGAAGAGAAAGGAAAAACGGGCAAAAACAAATAAATAAGGAAATAAATTAATATTAAAAAGAGAAAAAAAATAGAAAAGGGAGAATAGCACCTAATACTGACTGTATTCCCGGCACCCTCAATGGGTTCACACTGTGCCTAAGAATCAGTGAATACATTAAACTCATTGGATGTGCTAAATAAAAGTGAAAACAAACCCCCAGTCCCAGAATAACTGAGGTATCCGGAGTCGTGGGCAAATCCCAGAGTATGGAATATCCTATCTCACAAACACATTTTCAGTGAGGGCTGGAGAGACCAGAAGAAAACATAGTAAATTGGCAGTAATCTTCAGTGGTACTTTACAGCAAAGAAGGGAAAAATAAAAAAATAAAAATAAAAAAGACTATAAATACTCTAGTGTAATCATTAAAGTTAAACTGACTACTTTATCTTCAAATCTATATGAAGATGTAACTGAAAGAAGGAAAGAAGAAAGAAAGAAGGTAAAAGGTCAGAGAGACCTAGAAAGAAAAAGAAAGAAAGAGTATAGGTTGAGGTTGCCAGCTACGGACTACACTGACCGGGCCACAATCCCTGGACACAACCAGAGCAGAGAGCCAAGGACAAGAACAAGCAGGCGGAACTCCACCCTCTCTCATCTTTATATCGTAGGTAAACCTAAATGTCTAGCCCAGGGTTCCCACACCGCTTCAAAGGTTTTGGAAGAATTGAGTATTGAGCCTACCATCTTCTCCTGGTGCATGATCCAAGAGATCTTCCTCTTGGCCACCTGAACAGAGACAGTAGGTTGTTTCCAGGCACCCGCCAGCGTAATTTTGGCACCTGTGAGCATGAAGGCTATTAGTCTTTGAGTATATTTAGATGCTTGGGGTACACCGACCCCCAGTAATGCTATTTGGGGAGATTTTTCAACCGGTACACCGGTTACCTTTCTGATGAGAGAAAACATTTTGTTCCAAAATCCCCTTATTTTTGGGCATTCCCACCAAATGTGTAACATGGAACCCTGGGCTTGGCAATTCCGGAAACACAATGGAGATGTGGTTGGAAATATAGCTGCTAGTCTGGAAGGGACCAAGTACCACCTCATTAATACTTTAAGGTTAGCTTCAATCAAAGAGATATTAATAAGACCTTTGGAGGATCTCAATCCTACCTCATGCCACTTCTCCAGAGTCCAGGACATCCGTAGATCTTTCTCCCACGCCTCCATGTAAGAAAATTTGGAAGTAGGATCCGATAGTGAGTTATAAATAATAGAAATGCCACCTCTCTGTTCAGTAGTGCTAATGCACCATTTTTCGTAACGGGTGAACTCAGGGGGATTTGGTTTATTTTTCCAAAGTGATGTAATAAAATGGGAAATCAGGGAATATCTATCCCTTTCAGAGTCCGGCATACCCAAGGGTCCCACACAGTGTGCCAATGAGATCAGGCCCACTGGGGAGAGAAAGTGTCCAATCCTATAAAGTCCCTTGTCCAACCACCATCGAAAAATCGTAGGGTCTCTATTTGGATTAAAGTGGGGAATCTGGAACAGATTAGCTAGAGGTCGCATATCGGAGATTATCGCAGGAGATTTCCGCAAGTCATCCCAAAACCTGAATGCCTGAGAGAGTGTTGGGGCCATTATGGCCGGTCTTAGTTTTTGGGAGCACCAGAGCAGGTCATCCAGGGGATTATTAGGAACTGCCTGACCCTCCATCTCAATCCAATCTGGTTTCTCTCGGCTGGAGTAGATGGATGACAGTTGGGTCAATCTAGCTGCCTGATAGTAACGAAAAAGAAGTGGTAAACCCAGACCTCCTTTAGTTACGGGTCCATATAAAACATTTTGGGGCAACCTATATCCTCTACCATCCCAAATAAACTTCAACACTTTGCCCTGGAATTTTTTAAGTTGGTCTTTCCTAATTGCAATGGGGAGAGATCTAAATAAATATAGCAGTCTAGGTAGGAGAGTCATTTTGACCGAATTGATCCTTCCTAGCCAGGATATTTTGTGGGTGGCCCACGTTTGTAGATCAGTTTCGAGTTTGCGGAACATAGGAGGGAAGTTGGCCTGATAAAGGTTTTCAAATTTATTAGTCAGGTTTATCCCCAGGTAACGGATAGAGGAGTCCGCCCACTGGAATCTAAACAAAGTCTTCAGTCGCTCTACCATTATAGGTTGTATATTTATGTTCAATGCCATTGATTTTTTCATATTGACCCTTAATCCCGAGACATGTCCAAATGAGTCAAGCACTTTACAGATAGCATTCAAGGAGGTTCCCGGGGAGGTGACAAATAGGAGACAGTCGTCCGCAAACAAAGCGCATTTGTGGGTTTGCTGTCCACAAGAAACTCCAGTAATATCCTGATTGGACCTGATGGCAATAGCTAATGTTTCTATTGCCACAGCAAAAATGATAGGAGACAAGGGACATCCCTGTCTGGTCCCTCTTTTGATCAATATAGGATCTGAGAAATATCCCTGCAATTTGACCTTCGCCTGCGGTCCTGAGTATAAGGAGCGCAGCGTTCCCAGGAAATTCTCTCCAAACCCCCACCGTTTCAGGATCTCAAATAGATAAGGCCAAGATATAGAATCGAAGGCCTTCTGGAGGTCCAACGACAGAAGCAGTCCCTCCTGGGAAGGACCTCCATCCCATCCCGACTGTAGTAACGAAACCACATCTATCGCCCGCCTGATCTGGTCCGGACCCTGTCTCCCCGGTATGAAGCCTACCTGATCTTTATGTATATAATGGGTGATAAATGAATTTATTCTGTTAGCTAATATTTTTGTGAGAATTTTCACGTCGTTATTGATCAATGAGATGGGTCTGTAATTTTCCACCTGTTCCGGGTCCTTATCAGGTTTGGGGATAACAGATATGAATGCCTCGTTCAGCTGAGGATGGAGGTCCTCCCCCGTTCTTTTAGAATTGAAAAATTTTGTAAGGTGAGGGGCTAGAGTATCTGCGAAGTTTTTATAATAAGGGGCCGAAAAGCCATCTGGCCCAGGAGCTGAACCTCCCTTCAAATTTTTAATCACATCCAAGGTTTCCTTCACAGATATGGGAGCCTCCATAAGCTTCACATGATCAATGTGAAGGTTAGGGATAGGCAGTTTGTCAATGTAGGATTGAATCTCCGGAATCCCAGCTGAGTCACCGGCTTGGTAAAGTTCAGAATAAAATTCTTGGAAAGTTTTGAGAATAATTTCGGGGTTACGGGTAGTAACCCCCTCGCGAGTTTTGATTTTTGGGAGAGAGAATGTGCGGTAAGTCGGTGAAAGTTTGGTGGCTAGCATAGTACCCATTCGATCCTTATGTTGGTAAAATTTCGCTCCGCTCCACCCAAGGGACCTCTCAGCCCTTACAGTAAGCGCTAAGTTAAGGGCTAGTCTAGCAGCGTCCAGTTGGGAAATCTGGATCGTAGCTTGATCTTTCTTGTGCCGTTTGCATAAATCTGTAAATTCCCTATCCAATTTTTCAATTTCCAAAGCTTTGTCCTTTTTTATTTTAGCCGCAAGTTGTATGAGCTTACCACGGATCGTAGCCTTATGCGCAGCCCATAGAGTCTCAGCTGAGATCCCTTCTACATCATTTAAGTTAAAATATTCCTGAAGTGCTTTCTCAATTTCCAAGACAACTAATGGGTCTTTAAGGAGGGTTTCATTAAGCTTCCAGTGAAAATGATGAAAGTCGCCTGACCTGCTTTGAAGGGAGCAAATCACCATTGAGTGATCAGAAAGAGCTGTCTCTTTTATGCGTGCTTTAGTGATCAGAGGGACATGTCTCGAGGAAACAAGGATGTGGTCTATTCTCGAGTATGAGCGGTGAGGGTTGGAGAAATGGGTATAATCCCTTTTAGAGGGATTAAATTCCCTCCAAACATCCACTAGATTTCGCTGAAAAATGAGCTTAGCTATTTGCGAACTTGTCCTAGTAGGACGGGTCAATTGTGAAGACAGAGGTCTGGACTTGTCAAGACTCTGGTCGAACGCCACATTGGAATCTCCCCCCAATATGACTATCCCTTCCAAGAGTGTTTCTAAGGCATTGAACATTGACTGAAAAAATTTGAGTTGCCCTCTATTAGGAGCGTAATAAGAGACAAAAGAAAAAAGTTGCTCATCTATCCACCCTTTCACTAGGATAAATCTCCCTTCAGGGTCCCTGTGTACTAATAATGATGTAAATTTACAAGATTTAGCGAAGAGCACTGCAACCCCTCTTGTCTTGTCCTCTGCATTTGCCAGGAAGAATTGAGGATAGTGAGTATGGATGAATGAAGGGGAATAACTTGTAGGGAAATGGGTTTCTTGTAAAAGAAGTACTTCTAGTTTTTGGGAGCGATAGGATTGGAACACTTTCTTCCTCTTGACAGGGGAATTTAGACCTTGGACGTTGTGGGATACTACTCTAAGAAGTGGAGGTGAAGTGGAATTACGTGACATAATCAAAAAATAACAAGAGCGTATGGTAGCTATGTGCACTTACCCCAGGGGATAGGAGGCGTGGGATCCGAGAGCAAACGGCATATAAAGGGCCTGGACCCGGAGAAGAGCTAGTAAGGAATTGTGTCCGCAGCTTGGCAACCTCAAGAAAAAAAAAAGAAAAGCAGGAGAAGAAAAAAAAGAAGGAACATATGACAAAGCATATTAAATGAAACCGGCAAGAGTGGGGTGGAAAAAGTCCCAACCCCCTCCCGCCAAACAAAACATACACGTAACCCAAGTCAAGGGTTACCAGACCAACTCCCGACAGCGGAGAATCCACAGTCGAGGGTTGGACGGGGGCACAAGGCATCTGCCCCGGTCATAGCCATCCCTAAAAGGAATAAGGCACATAAAGTTATTATTAATATATAATACCAAAAACTATAACAGTTTAGAACATATAGAACAAGGGCAGCCGAAGCCCGTAGATCAAAGAGGAAGGGATCCAATTAGGACCTATCAGTATGCTATATAAGATAATCAGGACATTACTAAGTTTAAGTCCAGGTTTAATGACCTTGAGTCAGTGGCTATATATATATAGAAACCCGAGTGGTTCAAAAATCAGTTTGGATGTCATCAATAAAATACCAAAAGAGCCTTGATCCCGGTCCCTCCCGCCAAACTGAGAAGGGGCCCGGACCAAAACCGGCGACACCAGTAATATACAAAATATATGCTAAGTTTTGCAAAAATTAATCCTGTGAAGGAGAAAAAGACAACCTAAGGTGGTTGAAACGGTTGGGAACCAAGTGGACCAGGGATCTCCCAAAGTTGTTGGAAAATCCCGGGTAAAACATGCCCCATCATGGGCATTCCAGGAACCCTAAAAGGAAAACATATCTGATGACACAGAAAAAAAAAAAAAAAGTCAGGTTGTGACTGAGTCCTTGATACGTCTACTTTTGTTGAATTTCCATGGCGGTGAAATAGGGCTGGTAGGAGTAGGCCGTTTGGACGATCCTGCCTGTGGGGTGGAGGTGTCCATCGCTGGATCCAGCGTGATAAGCTTCAGGGAGAGTAGAAGTTTTTCCCCCTCAGGAAGGGATGTGAAGGAATAAGTTTTTCCCTTATGTGAGAATTTCAGGGCAAATGGGAAGGCCCACCAGTATCGAATTTCTTTCTGCATTAGAATAGAAAGTAAAGGCTTCAAGGCCCTACGCCTTTGGATGGTTAGAGGGGATATGTCCGCAAAGATTTGTACATTGACTCCTTGGAACAGGATGGAGGGATGTTGACGTGAGGCTTTCATTACTTCCTCTTTTACTGTGTAGTAATGTGGCTTTACCACAATGTCTCTAGGTGAACCGTCTTTTCTGAGAGGGCCAAGGGACCTGTGTGCCCTGTCCAATTCTAATTTATGAGCATTTATTGACGGTAGCAGGTGCTTTATGAGGTCCTGCACTGCTGTAGAAACGTCCAGAATGGATTCTGGGATCCCCCTGACCCTAAAATTCTCTCTCCTTGAACGATTTTCGAGGTCGTCAATTCTGTTCAAAGCAGTGTCAAGCTGTTCTTGCAAAGCATGTATGTGGTCAGTGTTCTGATTAGCCCTAGAAACAGTGATATCCAATTTTTGTTCTATCACCTCCATTCTAGAGCCGAGGTTTTGAAAGTCATTTCTAATGTCATTAGTTATTTTGTTGGCAGTGTTGGCCAGGCCTTTCTCCAGCAATTCAGAGAGTTTGAGGAAAAGTTCTCCTGCATTTTGAGGCATAATGGGCTCAGGTATGCCTGAGGAGAAAATGGCGCCTGAGGGGGATAATGCAGCTCCCATGGGGGAGATATGAGAGGCTGAGTGCTGCTGTGAGGGGTTCTCCATATCAGGAACTATGGCCACTGGTGAGAGAGACATGAGAGCAGGAGCGCCATGGGCAGTCATGTCTGCATAGGAGATGGGTTTCTGGGACAGAGTTTGTCTGTCCTCCTGTCTCCCCCCAGCGCTGGCTTCTGTTACCTGAGGCGCGGTCGCCATCTTGGATTCGCTCGGTAACTCCACCGGCGAATTACGGGTCCTCGGGTCCCGCCGGACCGCGCTGCTGTACATGTACAAGCAGTCCTAAGGTTCCCCCAGATGTGTGGCCAAAATTCGGGCCGTCGGCTGCCGTTCGTTCCGGGCTAGGGCGGCGAGATGACCGGGTCAGTGCGGAGCTCCCGGCTTAAGCAGCCATCACGGGTGCCTCCGCGCATGCGCCGGTGGACCTCTTCTATACAATCTGATTGCACAATCCCCTTTATGGTGGACCTCCACTATATATAATCTGATTGTACAATCACCTTTATGGTGGATCTCCACTATATACAATCTGATTGTACAATCCCCTTTATGGTGCCCAATTGCCCATTCACTATATACAATCACATTGTACAATCACCTTTATAATGCCCATACACTATATACAATCACATTGTATATAATAGAGGTCCACCATAAAGGGGATTGTACAATCACATTGTATATAATAGAGGTCCACCATAAAGGTGATTGTACAATCTGATTGTACAATCCCCTTTATAGTGGACCTCTTCTATACAATCTGATTGTACAATCCCCTTTATAGTGGACCTCTTCTATACAATCTGATTGTACTATCCCCTTTACGGTGGACCTCTTCTATACAATCTGATTGTACAATCCCCTTTAGGAGTCGTGCACACAGGATGTTTAAAAACGCCATCGCTGCTGCCAGGAAAAAGCAACTTTTTGAATAGCGTTAATGAGCGTTTTTCTGTGTTTTTTCAGTAAAAACACGCCCTATGATGTAAAAATGCCAAACGCGGCTAAACGCCTTTTCAACAGTCTCAGTTCCTGGACGCACACAGACTGACGTTTTTTCTACTGCCCCTAATCGCCACTGACAGTTGATGTGTGCATGGACACATAGGATAACATAGAGGCAGTGCAAAGCAAACGTCAGACGCCCCTAACAGCAGCTAAAAACGTCCTGTGTGCATGAGCCCTTATGGTGGCCATACACAATACAACGTGATTGTACAAATCCTATATAGTAGCCATACACACTTCTAGAAATGATCCATGGTTTTCCCCAAACAATCAATCTGTAGTGGACAAGCTGTTTGATCCCATACACAGGGGAATGGGAGTCGATTGCTGGATAAAGAGGCATTTAGAGTCCTTCTCTGTAGTGGACCCACCGCCCTCTGGTGCCACCGTGATGGCGTGTCTACAGATGTGGCAGAGTGACCTGCCCGGCCTTTAGGTGGTTATGAAGTCCTTTTGGTAAAACTTTTATCTCTAATTGACATTTACTGTAAGGGCCCTTTCACACGGGCGGACCGTTCAGGTTCGCCGGTCAGTTTTTAAGGTGTACCTGAACGGGTGCTCCATGCTCCTCTATGGAGCCACGGATGTCAGAGGTAACATGCCCGCTGACATCCGACCCGCTCCGATCCGCCAAAGTGTGATGGAGGAAAACCCTACTTTTCCATCTATCTGGCAGACTCTATGGTCCGTCGCCATCCGATTCCCCATAGGGGTCATCTGCCTGCTCAGTCATCTCAGTGTGGAGAGACAGACCTGTCATCTGCCTGCTCAGTCATCTCAGTGTGGAGAGACCGACCTGTCATCCGCCTGCTCAGTCATCTCAGTGTGCAGAGACAGACCTGTCATCTGCCTGCTCAGTCATCTCAGTGTGCAGAGACAGACCTGTCATCTGCCTGCTCAGTCATCTCAGTGTGGAGAGACCGACCTGTCATCCGCCTGCTCAGTCATCTCAGTGTGCAGAGACCGACCTGTCATCTGCCTGCTCAGTCATCTCAGTGTGCAGAGACCGACCTGTCATCTGCCTGCTCAGTCATCTCAGTGTGGAGAGACAGACCTGTCATCTGCCTGCTCAGTCATCTCAGTGTGGAGAGACAGACCTGTCATCTGCCTGCTCAGTCATCTCAGTGTGCAGAGACAGACCTGTCATCTGCCTGCTCAGTCATCTCAGTGTGCAGAGACAGACCTGTCCTCTGCCTGCTCAGTCATCTCAGTGTGCAGAGACAGACCTGTCCTCTGCCTGCTCAGTCATCTCAGTGTGCAGAGACAGACCTGTCATCTGCCTGCTCACTCATCTCAGTGTGCAGAGACAGACCTGTCCTCTGCCTGCTCAGTCATCTCAGTGTGCAGACAGACCTGTCCTCTGCCTGCTCAGTCATCTCAGTGTGCAGAGACAGACCTGTCATCTGCCTGCTCAGTCATCTCAGTGTGCAGAGACAGACCTGTCCTCTGCCTGCTCAGTCATCTCAGTGTGCAGACAGACCTGTCCTCTGCCTGCTCAGTCATCTCAGTGTGCAGACAGACCTGTCATCTGCCTGCTCAGTCATCTCAGTGTGGAGAGACAGACCTGTCATCTGCCTGCTCAGTCATCTCAGTGTGGAGAGACAGACCTGTCCTCTGCCTGCTCAGTCATCTCAGTGTGCAGAGACAGACCTGTCATCTGCCTGCTCAGTCATCTCAGTGTGGAGAGACAGACCTGTCATCTGCCTGCTCAGTCATCTCAGTGTGGAGAGACAGACCTGTCCTCTGCCTGCTCAGTCATCTCAGTGTGCAGAGACAGACCTGTCATCTGCCTGCTCAGTCATCTCAGTGTGCAGAGACAGACCTGTCCTCTGCCTGCTCAGTCATCTCAGTGTGCAGAGACAGACCTGTCATCTGCCTGCTCAGTCATCTCAGTGTGGAGAGACCGACCTGTCATCTGCCTGCTCAGTCATCTCAGTGTGGAGAGACAGACCTGTCATCTGCCTGCTCAGTCATCTCAGTGTGGAGAGACAGACCTGTCATCTGCCTGCTTAGTCATCTCAGTGTGCAGAGACAGACCTGTCATCTGCCTGCTCAGTCATCTCAGTGTGGAGAGACAGACCTGTCACCTGCCTGCTCAGTCATCTCAGTGTGGAGAGACAGACCTGTCACCTGCCTGCTCAGTCATCTCAGTGTGCAGAGACAGACCTGTCATCTGCCTGCTCAGTCATCTCAGTGTGCAGAGACAGACCTGTCATCTGCCTGCTCAGTCATCTCAGTGTGCAGAGACAGACCTGTCATCTGCCTGCTCAGTCATCTCAGTGTGCAGAGACAGACCTGTCATCTGCCTGCTCAGTCATCTCAGTGTGGAGAGACAGACCTGTCATCTGCCTGCTTAGTCATCTCAGTGTGGAGAGACAGACCTGTCCTCTGCCTGCTCACTCATCTCAGTGTGCAGAGACAGACCTGTCCTCTGCCTGCTCAGTCATCTCAGTGTGCAGACAGACCTGTCATCTGCCTGCTCAGTCATCTCAGTGTGGAGAGACAGACCTGTCATCTGCCTGCTCAGTCATCTCAGTGTGGAGAGACAGACCTGTCCTCTGCCTGCTCAGTCATCTCAGTGTGGAGAGACAGACCTGTCTTCTGCCTGCTCAGTCATCTCAGTGTGGAGAGACAGACCTGTCCTCTGCCTGCTCAGTCATCTCAGTGTGCAGAGACAGACCTGTCCTCTGCCTGCTCAGTCATCTCAGTGTGCAGAGACAGACCTGTCATCTGCCTGCTCACTCATCTCAGTGTGCAGAGACAGACCTGTCCTCTGCCTGCTCAGTCATCTCAGTGTGCAGACAGACCTGTCCTCTGCCTGCTCAGTCATCTCAGTGTGCAGACAGACCTGTCATCTGCCTGCTCAGTCATCTCAGTGTGGAGAGACAGACCTGTCATCTGCCTGCTCAGTCATCTCAGTGTGGAGAGACAGACCTGTCACCTGCCTGCTCAGTCATCTCAGTGTGCAGAGACAGACCTGTCCTCTGCCTGCTCAGTCATCTCAGTGTGGAGAGACAGACCTGTCCTCTGCCTGCTCGGTCATCTCAGTGTGCAGAGACAGACCTGTCATCTGCCTGCTTAGTCATCTCAGTGTGGAGAGACAGACCTGTCATCTGCCTGCTCAGTCATCTCAGTGTGCAGAGACAGACCTGTCATCTGCCTGCTCAGTCATCTCAGTGTGCAGAGACAGACCTGTCATCTGCCTGCTCAGTCATCTCAGTGTGCAGAGACAGACCTGTCATCTGCCTGCTCAGTCATCTCAGTGTGCAGAGACAGACCTGTCCTCTGCCTGCTCAGTCATCTCAGTGTGCAGAGACAGACCTGTCATCTGCCTGCTCAGTCATCTCAGTGTGGAGAGACAGACCTGTCATCTGCCTGCTTAGTCATCTCAGTGTGCAGAGACAGACCTGTCATCTGCCTGCTCAGTCATCTCAGTGTGGAGAGACAGACCTGTCACCTGCCTGCTCAGTCATCTCAGTGTGCAGAGACAGACCTGTCACCTGCCTGCTCAGACCTAAAGCGGAGCCCGCACACGGACAGCCCCATGTGAACGGGCCCTAAGGCTCGGGTCACATGCAGTGGCAGGACAAGGTATTTCAGTGCCCAGGGCGAGGATGCCAAAAATTGCGTGTACTAGAGTTGTACTGATACCGCTGTCGCTGCTGATACTAAATATTTGCACAAGTACTTGTACTCATGCAAATGCTCCGATACCTATAACCAATATTTTGCAGTGTGATTTGAGCTCATACATAATGAATGGGCTCATATCACACTGCAAAGAATAGCATCTATACAATCTGATTGTACAATCTCTACACAATCTCTGTTAGATTTACTAAAATTTGTAATATATGGTCAAACCTAAACAATTAATTTAAGTAGTATCCAATCAGGCAGGCCTTTGTACTACATAGTTGGTGGTAGATCCAAAATATATCGTACAATCATATTGTATAGTTTATGGTAAGCTGGAGGCTGCCCATAAATGAATCAGTTTTTTTTATCAGTCTATGTCCGATCACAGAAAACTGAGCAGATCCCCCCATCCACACAACTAAGATGTGAAGCGCCTGTGTACTTTATGGTACTGGTGCTAGTTGAATTTAGAGGGAGATCAGAGTGTAGTTAAACTCTGATCCAGATTCTTAAGTGCAAAACAGGGTCTCTGTCTCAGCTTGGCTGTGCTGTGGGTTCATTCTGCTGTACTGTGGTGTTCTTCCAACCCCGGTGCTGCAGGTGGCAGCAGTGGAGTCAAGGTTTGGGTGCTCTTTCCCAGCAGCCAATCAGGAGGGTTTGGCCTCACTGTGCATGCTGGGGAGGGGTATTTATGGGGCAGACGCCATTGGTTCTTGGTCTTCTTCTTCTAGTGTGGCACCCACCTTTAGGGTGACCACATCACGGCGCCCCGGAGTTATGGCCTACCTGGCCGGGCCGTGCGTGCATGTTGGCCCGGAGCATCTGAACAGCGACAGGGACCCAGTGAGCGACTGGGTTCCCACCTTTGAGGATCCCAAGCTGTATTGCTGTTCAGGGGGGGGGGGGGAGTCTGTCTGAGGAGCGCCATTGAAAGGCTGGCGATCCAAAAGGGCCTGGACAAACCACCTGGGATCAAGGTAGCATGATACTGAGGGATTGATCACCTGTCAGTCGGTACCTGGGCGGCAAGTTGAAGGAGATCCAGGCGTAATTCATCTAAGGTAGGGTGACCAGACATCCCCAGTTTCAGGGGACAGTCCCCTGATTGAGGACACTGTCCCCGGACCAAGTCTGTCCCTGGTTTTGTCCCCAGATTGGATTTAATAGGGGGCAGGGGTAATTTCAAAGACAATCAGTGCAGAATTAAAATAAAAACTAGTGAAGAACTACAGGTCCCAGGATGTACCGGTAAAAACCATGGAGGGGGGGGGGGGTGTCACAATTTTTTTTTTATAAAAAGTTATCTTTTTTTAGGAAGGGGGGGGGGGTGTCCCTGAATGGCAGTTTGTAAATGTGGTCACCCTAGTCATATGACGCAAACAGGATAACAGAGACGGCGAGGGGCGCGCAGTGTGGCGAACGGAGGTGCGGTGTGTTACTCCAATCGTGGTATGGAGCCTCTGACAGAGGCGTCTTACCACATGATCAGCTGTGACCAATCACAGCTGATCATCGCGTGAACCAGGAAGTGCCATTTACCGGCTTTCCTCCGTTTACGCTGACAGGGAGAGCTGATCTGCGGCTCTCCCTTTTAGGGGGGGGGGGGGTCTGTGTTGATAATCAGGACATTGATTATCAGCACAGCAGGCCTAGGGTGACCACGTGTCCCGGATTGCCCGGGACAGTCCCGCATTCTGCAGGTCTGTCCCGGGCACCTTCACTCTGGGACAATACAGTGTCCCGGAATGAAACTGACACAGGTCCCAGCATCAACCCCTCAGAGCTTAAAGCGGGAGTTCTGCTGGAAAACCGTTTTTTTTAAAGAAGTTTTTGTAACACTGATGGTACAACGAAAATTGTACTCACCAGTCTCCTGCTTGCAGCCGCTACGAAGACGATTTCCCCCAAAAGAATATTTTATAAAAATCGATGATGGACATTGCCATCTTGACTGCGGGCACTCTGAAGCCCTCCTGAAGCCCTTCCGGGATGCGGTGATTGTATCAGGCGCACGCACAGTGTGACGGCGAGCAGCGCCGTCAACACTGCGCCGTTGCTAGGACAACGGCCGGCAGCGTCCTGAAAAGGACACTCCCCGCTGTGACTAGCAGACAAGTTACTAGTCACGTGACCCGCGAGATATCGCGGGATTTTCTAACACGGCGCGTCTCCTGGGATTCTCAGGACTAACTCCCAGGAGACATAGCGCTGGTGGGGATTGAAAGCCACGCCCACTCCCGCGGGGAAAAGTGAGTGACAGCTCACTAAAGGCCCTCGTTCAAAGGTAAGGAGGCCAATTAAAAAAAAAAAAAAACGGATGCAGAGCGTACTGTGGAAGCTGGTTTGAAACAGAAAAAGTTGCCAATTAGGGTGAACTACCGCTTTAAGATGTAACACCCCCCCAAACTAGTGAAGAACTACAGGTCCCAGCATAGATCTGTGAAATCTATGGGGTCACACCCTTAGATCTCATGGGTTCATGCTGGGAGATTCAAAATTGAGGGGGATGGGGGTCACATCTTTAGATATCATCGGTTCATGCTGGGATTTATAGTCCTTATTCTGACTCCGATTGTTGTGATAGCGATATATCCCTTGCTGAGACCTCTATGCCTGGCCTGTATAAGCAGATATACTCACTGTGGACAATCCTTGTCAGACAGCTGAACTCGTCAATACCGATTCATTCAAAAGAGGTGTTTATTCTTTAACTTCAGGGGTTACAGCAGATAACAGGAACAGCAGATGAATGGTGATAGTATTGTACGGTCAAAAGATGATGCCTTTCCTACCCTGGGCAGAGTACATGAGTGTCCTTCTACATGTGGCTTGCTGGCTGAAGAGATGACACAGGAAGTACTCCACACAGGAAGCAGGGAGGGGCATACATACAGTGAAAATATGTGGTAACTCAAAGAATCACATAAAAACATGTGCATTGCAACAAAGGCCACTAGATGGCAGCATAGGATAACACATAGATTTAGCTATGAGAAAATAGTAGGCAAACCACACTATATAGACTCCAATCTATATAACAATGCTAATATTAACTGAGGCTATGCATCTCATATTCTATGCCCCTATTGGGGCAGCACACTCCCCGTCTGGCATGATAATGCCACTATTTACATAATACAATGGTAGTTATGCAAATAAACAACAGCGCAATTTGCTTGATGTCTTGAAAACCTGAAAGACATAATGGAGAACATGCATATAATACAACAACTATAATATAAGGCTTCAAGTTGTGACAACTAAAGTTCCAGATACTTCCTTCTCGAAGTCGCAGGTAGGATCCAACAGCATACCCAAGTAAGTTCAGTCTCCAAACGGCAAGAGCAAAATGAGTTCCGTGATAGGTCTGATGAAAGTCTTTACAGTCCCTATAATCCAAAGGCCTGCAACTCTTATGGCTCCCTCTGTGAAGTGTCTACCTTGGTGTTTCACCCTTTCATGGTAGTGCCGTATGAGCAAAGTGGTGATGTGATGGCGAGCAGGTATAATGAGAGGATTCTGTTCTTGCTCACTGAACTTAGCCTTGTTTAGGCGTCCACCAACCCTTAACGTGCCATCATTGTCAATGAATGGGTTCAGGTTAGCGATTGGACTGTTTTTTGGAATGTCCCCCTTGTCACGGATACGTCTGATTTCTGAGCCAAAGACATCCTGTTGTACACTGCGTATTATGATCAGTTCAGCTTCAGCAATGTCTTTTGCAGAAAGAAGCTTTTGGCACATGTGCCAACCTTGACAGTGAGCATCTGTGAGCTTCGTGTGAAAGCAGTGTGCAATATGAACTAACCTCGCGGTGGTGCGTACCAGCCTTGTCCACTTGGAGAAACTTTCAAAGCGTTGACAGCCCAAGGCACGTCTTTGTTCAGTTCTGGTGACAAGGGTTTTAACTTCAGGACGAACCTCTGGATCTTTGTCGGGTTCTAGAAGACTGAAGACGTCAGCCGTGGTTTCTCCTGGATCAGCCAACAAGAATTCAGGACCTGTTAACCAAGAAGAATTTACGAAGGCACTCGCAGACACTGGCCTGGTGCCATGATCTGCAGGATTAATTTCAGATGGAACATAATGCCATTGTTCGGGTTTAGATGATTCTTTTATTCTTTCTACACGGTTGCTGACATAGACATAGAAACGTTTAGTCTGGTTGTATATGTAACCCAGAACAACCTTGCTGTCTGTGTAGAATTTGATGTCATCTATCTGAATGTCTAGCTCACGCAGTATGAAATCTGCAATCTCTACAGCTAGCACAGTCCCACAAAGTTCAAGCCTAGGAATTGTGTGTTCAGGCTTGGGCACTAACTTAGCTTTCCCAAACAGAAACCCTACATGGGTCAGATTAGCTGAATCCCTTACCTTGAGGTAGGCAACAGCCGCTATGGCCTCAGTAAATGCATCTGAGAAGATGTGCAGCTCTTTCCTCCGACTGGTAGCAAGGGAAGTCGGAGTGTAGCAGCGTGGTATACGGATTCCATCTAAGGCATGTAACGACTGTTTCCAGGACTCCCACCTTGAAAGTTTGTCTATTGGTAGTGGGGCATCCCAATCTTTGATAGTCTCTGAGAGCTGTCTAAGTATGGATTTACCTTGTATGGTGATGGGAGCCACAAATCCCATTGGATCGTATAGGCTGTTCACCACTGACAGAACTCCACGCCTGGTAAATGGTTTGTCTGCAGAGCTGACTTGAAAGCCGAAGCTGTCCTTTAATAAGTCCCACCGTAGGCCCAGACTTCTCTGCACAGGTGGCATGTCCATCCCCAGATTTAAGTCTTTAAACCCTGTGGCATGATCGCCAGGTTGAAAGGCTTTCATAACAGCAACACTGTTTGAGGCAATCTTGTGTAGTCTGAGGTTAGCCTCAGAAAGCATAACTTGTGTCCTTTGGAGCAGGTCTATGGCTTCTTCCGCTGTAGGTAAAGATTTAAGTCCATCGTCCACATAGAAATCTCTCTCGACGAAATGTCGAGCATCTGCGCCATACTCCTGTTCTCCATCAAGAGCAGTCCTTCGTAAACCGTATGTTGCGACGGCAGGTGAGGGGCTATTTCCGAAAACATGAACCTTCATGCGGTATTCAATCATCTCATTGTTCATGTTGTTGTCACGGTGCCACAGAAACCTTAGGAAGTTCCTATGGTCTTCTCGTACAATAAAGCAATGAAACATTTGTTCAATGTCCGCAGTTATGGCAACTGGCTCTCTTCTGAACCTCATGAGTACACCTACAAGGTTGTTGGTAAGGTTAGGACCAGTGAGAAGAATATCGTTCAGGGATACGCCCTGATGCTTGGCACTGGAGTCGAACACTACCCTAATTTGTTTTGGCTTACGTGGATGGTACACTCCGAAGAAGGGTAGGTACCAGCACTCATCGTGTATTTGAAGAGGTGGAGCTGGCTCAGCATGCTCATTGTCAAAGATCCTCTTCATAAAGGTAATGAAATGGTCCTTCATTTCAGGCCTGTTCTTTAATGTTCGTTGAAGTGAGTTGAATCTGGATAAAGCCTGTTCCCGATTGTTTGGCAGTTTGACCTTTGCAGCACGAAGAGGCAATGGTGCAACCCAGCTGTTAGACTCATCCTTGAAGAATTCTTTGTCCATTATTTTGATGAACTCTCTGTCTTCAACTGACAAGGCTATTTTGTTGTCGTCACTTGTGGTACAAAACACTGTGGTACCTAGGTTGTCATCACACAGGATAGGAGTGGCATCAGGTACTTGGATGATGTCAAGAGGCTTCTCCTTTATTTCATAATGGTGAGGGCACTCTTTGAAGTGGGATGCGCGTCCATTTCCTAACATGTAAGTTTTGAAGGAGTGGATCTCAGATGATGTACACATTCTATCCAAGCATACATCGCCCACTATTACCCAGCCTAGATCAAGTCTTTGTGCATAAGGGGCATCCTCAGGTCCATCACACTGCTCACGTACCTTATGTACTCTAAGAATGTCTCTTCCTAGCAAGACTAAGATTTCAGCATTCATGTCCATTGCGGGAATCTCATCAGCAAGGTGCCTTAAGTGAGGATGGTGATATGCAACCTCTGGAGTAGGAATCTCTTCTCTTTCGTCTGGTATCTGGTCACACTCGACTAATGTTGGTAGGAGTATGCCCTCTTTCCCTTCGATATGAGACACCATGAACCCATCGACCCTTCTGCCGAAAGTCTCTACGCGACCAGAACAGGTTCTGAGAGTATACGGTGTGGCATGACCCTCAATGCCAAAGATCTCAAAGAATTTAGGCTTGACCAGGGATCTGTTGCTCTGTTCATCTATTATGGCATACATCCTGGCAGCTTTTTCAGGTTGACCCTCTGGGTATACCTTAACAAGGCATATCTTGGCACAGCACTTGTGATCTAAACCTTCTCCACAGACTTCTGTGCATGAAGAAGAAACGTTCTCCTGGGCTAGAGCGTGGCTTCGTTGCTCCCCGCCATGATTTGAGAGAGGGGTGGAGGTAGGTAGCTGCTGTGGGCTGTCTGTAAGTGGAGTAGGATGCATAGCTGTCACATGTCTTTCGCTGCTGCATTCTGTGCACTTGATGACAACTTTACAGTCCTTGGCAAAATGACTATAAGAAGCACAGCACCTGTAACATACTCCAAGTTTCTGGAGAATCTCCCTGCGCTCTTGTAAAGTCTTTGCTCTCAGCTCTCGGCATTTCTTAAGAGGGTGAGGCTTCTTGTGAATAGGGCACTGACGATTAGGATCTTTGTCACCCGAATTACTCTGGTATGCATGAGAGGATACGGGTGGTGAGATGTCTGTCCTTTTAACAGATATTGCTCTATGAAAGTCTCTGTGTTTAGCTGCTGTGTTGTCATACCTTGGAGATGGTGATGAAGCAGGCAAGTTGGGTTCACTGAAGCTGAAGCTGGGATCATTTCTCATCCAGGCTTGTTCACTGATGAACCTGCAAAAATATGAGAATGGAGGAAAGGATACGTTATAGTCTCTTTTGTACCTTGAGCCCTGCTGCGCCCATCTCTCCTGCAGGCCATATGGCAGTTTAGACACCACTGGATTGACACCATGAGCAGTGTCCAGGAAGCTTAGACCAGGTAGACGTGGGTCTGTCTTTGCCAACTCTAACTCCATGAGGAGGTCACTTAGATCTTGGAGCTTGCGATAGTCTTTGTTCCCTATTTTTGGGAAGTTTTGCAGTCTCTTGAATAGAGCGCTTTCTATGGCTTCTGAGCTACCATAGGCTTGCTCAAGTCTTGCCCATGTGGCAACAAGACCTGCATCTGGGTGGTCAACATGTACTGTCCTCAGTCTTTTAACACGATTTGCAGATTCTGGCCCCAGCCACCTTATGAGCAAATCAAGTTCGTCCTTGCTATTAAGGTTGAAATTAGCAATAGCAGCCTTGAAGGTTGATCTCCAGGCCCTGTAGCTCTCTGGACAGTCATCAAACCTTGAGAGGCTGGTGATAATGAGCTCACGGCGTGCCATATAGCTGGCTAAGTCATTCAAGTCTGATCTCTCACTCTTTGGTGCCAAAGTAATCTGTGGAACCCCTTGGGTGTGAAAGTTCTCTGGTGAAGAAAGGTGAGGTTTACCAGGATGAAATGATGTTGCATGAGCGCTTAACTTTGGTGTAGTCTTTAAGGCTTCTGCTGGCTGTGGCTGGAGCTGCGGCTTGTCGCTGGAAGTCACCTTGTTGATGGCAGGAGTTGATGTGGTTTGCTGCGTAGATGCTCTGGCGTTGTGGACTTGAGGAGACTCAGGCATTTTGAGCTGGGAGGTCCCTGAGTTGAGAGTCAGAACAGTGTTGTTAGTAGGAGGTACAGGAGATGACTCTGTATCTTTGTAAACATTATGCTTTAGCACATAATCACTGGTGCGATCAATTGGATCTTCCAGTTCTGCTGGGATAAGACAGTCTGAATTAGTACTTTGACCCATTGCTTGTTCAAGGACTTTCAGCCTTGCTAGCGCACCTGCTTCCTCTTTCTCTATTTGCAGAATCTTTATTTGGGCTTCCATCTCTGCTTGGCGAGTTTTGCTCTGGGCTTCAAGAGCTTTGCTTTGGGCCTTCATCTCTGCTTCTTTCTTAGCAAGGGAGCTTTGCGCTTTTTTGGATTCAGCATCAGCGCGGGCCTCTATTAGCTTGTCGCTTAATGTTGAACTTCTGGAGCGAGAGGATCTAGAAGAGCGTGCAGTGTGCTTGGTTGATGTTGATCTGTGAGATCTGGTCTCTTGCAGTTGAGCAATGCGGAGTTCTGCCTTACACTGAGCATTTTTCACTAAGAGATCCCTTTGTTGGTTCAATGCATCAGTCTTGGTCAGTTCTGCTGAAGAGTCCTCTATATTACAGTCTTGCAAGAAAGCAGTGTATTTTGCAGACAGCCGTTGGTAGTGTTCATACGCAGCAGATAGGCGAACTATAGAATCTCCTAGTTCAGCCGGTTGATCATTAAAGTGTGGCAAAACTGACATGCAGTGTGAAGTTCTGTCCCAGAAGTCTGATAGCTTGCTGGAGAACTTATCTCTAGTGTATTCGTAGTTTTCTCTGAGTTTCTGTATTGGTTTTATTGTACGCTTGGGTCTTACACTCTGTTCAGCAATATCTGCAGAGTCTGCTCCCTGTACGTCTGCGGGTTCAGAGGCATGATGAATCTGCGTTGGTTCAGCCGTAAAAGAGTGTTCAGAGCCTTGTCTAGACATTTCTCACGGTTTTGTAAAAAATGGTACTGTCTCTTTAAGAAGACGAACAGCAGCTTAGACAGGTGGGGTAACACAGTTCAATTAGAGAAACAGCTTTCAACATTCACATGAAGCGCAGTAAGCTTGTGCGACCATGTGCTTACACAAGATGGCGGCTGGCACTGAGCTTGATTGCAGATTAGGCACACACATATACCCAGCAGGCTGTAAGAATTCTATGCATCTTTTGACTATTCTGACTCCGATTGTTGTGATAGCGATATATCCCTTGCTGAGACCTCTATGCCTGGCCTGTATAAGCAGATATACTCACTGTGGACAATCCTTGTCAGACAGCTGAACTCGTCAATACCGATTCATTCAAAAGAGGTGTTTATTCTTTAACTTCAGGGGTTACAGCAGATAACAGGAACAGCAGATGAATGGTGATAGTATTGTACGGTCAAAAGATGATGCCTTTCCTACCCTGGGCAGAGTACATGAGTGTCCTTCTACATGTGGCTTGCTGGCTGAAGAGATGACACAGGAAGTACTCCACACAGGAAGCAGGGAGGGGCATACATACAGTGAAAATATGTGGTAACTCAAAGAATCACATAAAAACATGTGCATTGCAACAAAGGCCACTAGATGGCAGCATAGGATAACACATAGATTTAGCTATGAGAAAATAGTAGGCAAACCACACTATATAGACTCCAATCTATATAACAATGCTAATATTAACTGAGGCTATGCATCTCATATTCTATGCCCCTATTGGGGCAGCACAGTCCTTTACTTTAGGGGGGTGTGACCTCCCCAAAGTTAAGGACTACAGGTTCCAGCATGACCCCCCCCCCCCAGAGCTGAAGATGTGAGACCCCCTGCCCCCCAAAGAGTGAAGAGTGAAGAACATGTGGAAAAGGCCTCTAAAAAACCCATCTACGCTTGCACCGACACCAGACCTTGCTGGCCCTCTGAAAAGTGATCGCTCTTCAGAGGGCAGGTGACAGGTAGATAGGAGACACAGAAAGGCGATTGCAGAAAAATTACCCTGTGGTCCATGGAGTATGCCCTCCCCCCCTCTTTTTTTTTTTTGTCGACATGTCACCACCTCTTTTAGGCACTTTCCTACCCGCCCATTGTCATATGACGTCCACAGATGGCATCTCCCTGGGCTTCCCGGCCGCCTGGGGGGGTGGGCGCGGCATCGCTCGGGACCCGGTTTCCGGCGGGCGCGATGTCCGCCGGGCACCCACCTGCCATTGCCCACAATGACGGCAGGACCATGGATACATCCACAGTCCTGTGAGGTGAGGAGACACGGATATGTGTTCCCAGTACTACAGAGGAACAGACATGGGTCTCCTCCCCTTGTGAGTCCCCTCCCCCTACAGATAAAATCACTCACTAGGCAACATATTTAACCCCCTGGTGTGAACCCCTTCCCTGCCAGTCACATTTACACAGTAATGAGTGCAGTTTTATAGCATGTTTTTTTATAGCGCAAAAAAATAAATCATCCAATAGCACTAAAAGAAAGGTGTATTTGGGTGTAAAAAACAAGGAGGTGAATTTTGTTTGTGAGCCACGTGGCCCGAGCGGGCGAATTGTTGTTGTGCGTATTTTTGTTGTGAAAAGGTGTGATTTAGTAGTATTTTGTGTAAGTATTGTGAATTTGGGCAAAAAAAGAAAAAAGGGTAGATTTGAGGTTTAAAATGGGGGAGAGATGGCCACGTCAAGTGACGCTGGGCCCCATGGACCGTCCGGGGGTTGAACCCAGAGTGTGGCGCATGGAGGGCAGGCACCATACCGCAGAACCATAACCTCTCCAAGAATATGACAGTGCTCCGGGTAATTATGACATGTTATTCTACAGCGAGTCTGTTTTATCTATACATAGTAGGGTGAGCAGACATCCCCAGTTTCAGGGGACAGTCCCCTGATTGAGGACACTGTCCCCGGACCAAGTCTGTCCCTGGTTTTGTCCCCAGATTGGATTTAATAGGGGGCAGGGGTAATTTCAAAGACAATCAGTGCAGAATTAAAATAAAAACTAGTGAAGAACTACAGGTCCCAGGATGTACCGGTAAAAACCATGGCGGGGGGGGGGGTCACAATTTTTTTTTTTTATAAAAAGTTATCTTTTTTTAGGAAGGGGGGGGGGTGTCCCTGAATGGCAGTTTGTAAATGTGGTCACCCTAGTCATATGACGCGAACAGGAAAACAGAGACGGCGAGGGGCGCGCAGTGTGGCGAACGGAGGTGCGGTGTGTTACTCCAATCGTGGTATGGAGCCTCTGACAGAGGCTTCTTACCACATGATCAGCTGTGACCAATCACAGCTGATCATCGCGTGAACCAGGAAGTGCCATTTACCGGCTTTCCTCCGTTTACGCTGACAGGGAGAGTTGATCTGCGGCTCTCCCTTTTAGGGGGGGGGGGGGTCTGTGTTGATAATCAGGACATTGATTATCAGCACAGCAGGCCTAGGGTGACCACGTGTCCCGGATTGCCTGGGACAGTCCCGCATTCTGCAGGTCTGTCCCGGGCACCTTCACTCTGGGACAATACAGTGTCCCGGAATGAAACTGACACAGGTCCCAGCATCAACCCCTCAGAGCTTAAGATGTAACACCCCCCCAAACTAGTGAAGAACTACAGGTCCCAGCATAGATCTGTGAAATCTATGGGGTCACACCCTTAGATCTCATGGGTTCATGCTGGGAGATTCAAAATTGAGGGGGATGGGGGTCACATCTTTAGATATCATCGGTTCATGCTGGGATTTATAGTCCTTTACTTTAGGGGGGTGTGACCTCCCCAAAGTTAAGGACTACAGGTTCCAGCATGACCCCCCCCCCCCCCCAGAGCTGAAGATGTGAGACCCCCTGCCCCCCAAAGAGTAAAGAACTACAGGTCCCAGCATACACCTGTGAAATCTATGAGATCACACCCTTAGATCTCAGGGGTTTCATGCTGGGTGTTGTAGTCCTTCAAATTGGGGGGCGGGGTCACATCTTTGTATTTTAGGAGTTCATGCTGGGACTCGTAGTCCTTCACTTTTGGGGGGAATGTGACCCCCAAAAGTGAAGGACTACAGGTCCCACCATGAACCCCTCAGAGCTGAAGATGCGACCCCCCCAACTAGTGAAGAACTACAGGTCCCAGGATGAACCGGTAAAAACCATGGGGGGGGGAGGGGGGTCACAATGTTTTTTTATAAAAAGTTATCTTTTTTTTAGAAAGGGGGGGGGGGTGTCCCTGTATGGCAGTTTGGAAATGTGGTCACCCTAACTATAAGTCATGGATACAAACATGTGGAAAAGGCCTCTGAAAAACCCATCTACGCTTGCACCGACACCAGACCTTGCTGGCCCTCTGAAAAGTGATCGCTCTTCAGAGGGCAGGTGACAGGTAGATAGGAGACAAAGAAAGGCGATTGCAGAAAAATTACCCTGTGGTCCATGGAGTATGCCCCCCCCCTTCTTTTTTTTTTTGTCGACATGTCACCACCTCTTTTAGGCACTTTCCTACCCGCCCATTGTCATATGACGTCCACAGATGGGATCTCCCTGGGCTTCCCGGCCGCCTGGGGGGGTGGGCGCGGCATCGCTCGGGACCCGGTTTCCGGCGGGCGCGATGTCCGCCGGGCACCCACCTGCCATTGCCCACAATGACGGCAGGACCATGGATACATCCACAGTCCTGTGAGGTGAGGAAACACGGATATGTGTTCCCAGTACTACAGAGGAACAGACATGGGTCCCCTTGTGAGTCCCCTCCCCCTACAGATAAAATCACTCACTAGGCAACATATTTAACCCCCTGGTGTGAACCCCTTCCCTGCCAGTCACATTTAGACAGTAATGAGTGCAGTTTTATAGCATCTTTTTTTATAGCGCAAAAAAATAAATGATCCAATAGCACTAAAAGAAAGGTGTATTTGGGTGTAAAAAAAGGAGGTGAATTTTGTTTGTGAGCCACGTGGCCCGAGCGGGCGAATTGTTGTTGTGCGTATTTTTGTTGTGAAAAGGTGTGATTTAGTAGTATTTTGTGTAAGTATTGTGAATTTGGGCAAAAAAAGAAAAAAAGGGTAGATTTGAGGTTTAAAATGGGGGAGAGATGGCCACGTCAAGTGACGCTGGGCCCCATGGACCGTCCGGGGGTTGAACCCAGAGTATGGCGCATGGAGGGCAGGCACCATACCGCAGAACCATAACCTCTCCAAGAATATGACAGTGCTCCGGGTAATTATGACATGTTATTGTACAGCGAGTCTGTTTTATCTATACATAGTAGGGTGAGCAGACATCCCCAGTTTCAGGGGACAGTCCCCTGATTGAGGACACTGTCCCCGGACCAAGTCTGTCCCTGGTTTTGTCCCCAGATTGGATTTAATAGGGGGCAGGGGTAATTTCAAAGACAATCAGTGCAGAATTAAAATAAAAACTAGTGAAGAACTACAGGTCCCAGGATGTACCGGTAAAAACCATGGAGGGGGGGGGGGGGTCACAATTTTTTTTTATAAAAAGTTATCTTTTTTTAGGAAGGGGGGGGGGGTGTCCCTGAATGGCAGTTTGTAAATGTGGTCACCCTAGTCATATGACGCGAACAGGATAACAGAGACGGCGAGGGGCGCGCAGTGTGGCGAATGGAGGTGCGGTGTGTTACTCCAATCGTGGTATGGAGCCTCTGACAGAGGCTTCTTACCACATGATCAGCTGTGACCAATCACAGCTGATCATCGCGTGAACCAGGAAGTGCCATTTACCGGCTTTCCTCCGTTTACGCTGACAGGGAGAGTTGATCTGCGGCTCTCCCTTTTAGGGGGGGGGGGGGGGGTCTGTGTTGATAATCAGGACATTGATTATCAGCACAGCAGGCCTAGGGTGACCACGTGTCCCGGATTGCCCGGGACAGTCCCGCATTCTGCAGGTCTGTCCCGGGCACCTTCACTCTGGGACAATACAGTGTCCCGGAATGAAACTGACACAGGTCCCAGCATCAACCCCTCAGAGCTTAAGATGTAACACCCCCCCAAACTAGTGAAGAACTACAGGTCCCAGCATAGATCTGTGAAATCTATGGGGTCACACCCTTAGATCTCATGGGTTCATGCTGGGAGATTCAAAATTGGGGGGGATGGGGGTCACATCTTTAGATATCATCGGTTCATGCTGGTATTTGTAGTCCTTTACTTTAGGGGGGTGTGACCTCCCCAAAGTTAAGGACTACAGGTTCCAGCATGACCCCCCCCCCCAGAGCTGAAGATGTGAGACCCCCTGCCCCCCAAAGAATGAAGAACTACAGGTCCCAGCATACACCTGTGAAATCTATGAGATCACACCCTTAGATCTCAGGGGTTTCATGCTGGGTGTTGTAGTCCTTCAAATTGGGGGGGGGGGGTCACATCTTTGTATTTTAGGAGTTCATGCTGGGACTCGTAGTCCTTCACTTTTGGGGGGAATGTGACCCCCAAAAGTGAAGGACTACAGGTCCCACCATGAACCCCTCAGAGCTGAAGATGCGACCCCCCCAACTAGTGAAGAACTACAGGTCCCAGGATGAACCGGTAAAAACCATGGGGGGGGGGGTCACAATGTTTTTTTATAAAAAGTTATCTATTTTTTAGAAGGGGGGGGGGGGGTGTCCCTGTATGGCAGTTTGGAAATGTGGTCACCCTAATCTAAGGAGGATTAGCTCCGTAACTACAAATCAGAGAGGGCCTGTGGCAGAGGTGTCTCTCTGACGTTCACCAAGGAGGGTGTGTGGCAGAGACTTTTCCTCAAGTTCAAGTTCACTAAGGAGGGTCTGTGGCAGAGACTTTATCCTACAAATGTTCGAGTGATACTCTGGCTGCCAGGTCAGTGAGAGAGGCCTGTCCGGGGACTCTATACCCACTCAGGCAGGAGTGGCGCAGAAAAGTGTTGCGCTTGGGAGCAGGACTGTTTCCTATTATCACGCCTGAATCTGCTATTCTCCCTTCTTCTTCAACTTTACTTTCCTCGCCACAAGTTATTGTTTTTACCCGGCTGGGTAATAAAGAGCACAGCAAAGAGAACCTGTTGCGGACATTCCTTTACTTCTACCAAATGCAATACACATCATCCACCCCTAGGAATTCGGGGGAGCCATGAGGTAAATGTGCCACCCAAAACAACCAGCAGCTCCTCCGGGGGTAGTGCTACAACACCCACCCCTTGCAGAGTTGCACGAGCATCGGGAGCGTGTGGCAGAGTGTGGCACAATGTCATGCTCATTGCGCAGGCGCCATGTACAGTTTATTCACAGCTGTTCATCTTCAGTGATTTTCGGCGGCTCCGTTGTGCTCTGTACTGCGCAGGGTGGGCATTATCCGCCGGGGGACCTTTCTCAGCAGGACACCGGCCCTGGTCACATGTTTGCCCTTTTGTGGGCGGTGCTTGCTCGGGCACCACACTCATTTGAATGATCTGCTGTGCCTGCATTTCCTGCAGAAAAAGGTGCATGCTCCGAAGGGAAATCTCATGGTCAACCTCCCTGCCTTAGGCCAGCCATACATCTCGGCCAGGTCAGCAGGAACCAACCGTGATTTGAACTGTGTATAGGCAGGCTGAATGTACCAAGTTAATTGATCAACTTGGGCACAACCAGCATGCCTGGTTTTACTTGTGATTATGGCTCCACCCATCCCCCCGGGAGAAGACAATAGCCTGCCAGGGGAGATTGTCACATCAACACTCTCTGTGGTTGCAGGAAAGAAATTGGCTCCGTGTATGCCTGGCGTTAGATGTGATTGTAACAAATGATTGTAGGACATCAATCACATGTTTGTTCCCACCCTGTAATCTCCTAATCTGATCAATTGAAATACAATTGTATTCACAAAGTAATCCAATGCTACCAATCAATGCAAGACAACCAATCATTTCCTGCCCTGGTCGATTTAATAGTTTGATCGATTCCAAATCGATTACAAGGCATATTATAAAGTGGATGTAAACCCTCACATATACTCAGTGAAGTGAACAGCCTCAGATGATACACAAATCTCTCTACATAAGTTTTACATTGGAACCTCGGATTATGAGCATAATCTGTTCCAGGCGAATGCACTCACATATCAAAGCGAGTTTCCCCATAGAAGTCAATGGAAACAAAGGTTAATTCATTCCACATTGACTTCTATGTCATGCAATACCGCATGTGGTCAGAGGTGGGGGGGCACCGAAGAGACTCAGAAATACTCGGAGACAGCTCGGCTGCACTTGGAAACCCTCGCAAAGGCTTGGAAACACTCAGGAACCGAATATTTCTGAACGGCTCCGAATGTCACAGGCGCCCTCGCACCTCTGGCAAAATGCGGTACTGCACACCGCATGCTACCCCAGAGTTCCTAGACTACTGGGGGTTCCTTTATCGGATTGCCCTGCCATCTGAGACTTCATTCACAACTCAGTGCTTTGTAGCTTAAAGCAGAACTATAGCAATTTTTTCATTTTGGATTTTCGCCATTCGTGTCCCATTGGGGAGATTTCCCTTCACTTCCTGTCCCATAGCCAAACAGGAAGTGAGAGGAAATGCCTGCAAATTAAAGGAATCTCTTGGAGACCCCCAGGTCACCAGAACTAGTGTCCCCATTGGAAGATTTCCTTTCTATTACATTTCTGGGGACAACTAAACGTTTGAGATTTTATTTTCACTGTCCATAATAATGGTAAACAGGACAAATAAAGAGAGTGATTCTCCGTTATTGAGGTATAGACAGCAATAAAAACTAACAGGCGTTCTAATCCCTCTCCACTCCATCAAAAACTAAAACAAAGTTTGGTCTTCATGCCTGCGTTCACACTTGTGTGCTGCAGACACCACATGCGATTCGCACAGGAATCACACCACATTCCTGTGGACATCACATGCGATGTCTTTTTTTGTAAGGCTCAATTCCCATCACATCGCATCCACACCAAACTGATACAGGACCCCTTTTTTTCCGCATCTGAAACGCATAGCATGGGTATTCACGATTTGTTTACAGGTGTCGTTAATGTAATATTGGTAATATTGACACCCGCTGCAGATCGCATGAACGTTGTGCGATTGCAGTGCGGTGCAGGAGTCACTGCGTTTCACGCATGAATGAATGAATCAGTGTGACCTTAGGCTGACGCTCCAAACCGCTCAACATCCAAAATCCCATGGTTTTCAATCGTGGCTCACACCTGAATGTAGGGTTACTTTCACATGAGCTCCTTTTCAGTTACAAGCTTCAAGCATCAAATGTTTTTGGCCCCAAATGACTTAATCGTGCAAAAACACATTTTTTTTTTTAAATTTTGGATAGAGTTATAACCTTATAATTTATTTTTTTGCCATCTGTGTCCCCTTGGTTAGAGTTCCGTTCACTTCCTGTCCCATAGTCAAACAGGAAGTGAGGGAATCCCCAGAACTAGTGTCACCATTGGAAGATTTCACTGATATTGGTCAGCAGGACAAAGAGAGGGTGAATCTCCATAATGGGGACACAGACATCAATAAAAACTGATAGGGGCTCTAATCCCCCTCCACTCCATCCAAACCTTAAGAATAAAGTTTTGTCTTTAGCTCTTCTTTAAAGCGGAGCTCCACCCTAAAGTGGAACATCCGCTCATCGAAACCCTCCCCCCCCTCCGGTGTCACATTTGCCACCTTTCAGGGGGGGAGGGGGGGTGCAGATACCTGTCTAAGACAGGTATTTGCACCCACTTCCAGGAGTCATTCTGCAGGGTAGTTCGTCACTTTCCGCACCCGCCCGTTATGTTCTGGGAAACACGTGGCTCCCAGAACACATCGGGGACCAGTGAGGACAGCACTGTGTGACTTCCGCATGCGCCGTAGGGAACACTTCACTTCCTGTTTCCCTCACCGAGGATGGCGGTGGGGGCAGCAGAGTGACGAGCGATCGCTCATCTTCTGCTGCAGACGTCGCTGGACTCCAGGACAGGTAAGTGTCCATATATTAAAAGTCAGCAGCTGCAGTATTTGTAGCTGCTGGCTTTTAATATTTTTTTAACGGTGGAGCTTCGCTTTAAGCAGTGTTTTCTGTGGATGTGTATACTATAAGTAGAGAGTACATTTGTATGTTTATGAGACAATCCCTCCTGGGGTCTCCGTAATTATCATTTCTATATCCCACAATGGCGGGCGTAGGCACTACAATGGAATGTTGTTGTACCCAATAACAATCCTTATGTCAGCGTAGAATGTGATTCGAATTTGAATCGGTTTGCCCTCACCTCGTATAATGGGTGGAAATTTTTCACAACTGATGTATTTATTTACAAAACATTGCACCGTTCAAATGGAAAGTTGGATTTGATCACCTGTATGGTTTATTTCCTGTAGGCAGCTATCGCATAATTCATCTCCAGGGGTCAACATTTATTCTAAGACCTTATACACAGACATACAGCACTGTGCAAATGTTTTAGGCAGGTGTGATGAAATACTGGAAAGTAAGAATGCTTTCAAAAATATTTAAAGTGTTTATTTTTTTATCAATTTACAAAATGCAAAGTGGGCAAACAGAAGAGAAATCAATATTTGGTGGATTCAAACCAGCATAAATTTTAAGAGCGATTGGGTCTATAGGATGCATTAAAGCAGAGTTCCTACTAAATATATAGGCCCAGATTCACAAAAGAGATACGACGGCGTATCTCCTGATACGCCGTCGTATCTCTGTTTTAGGGTCTTCCTAACTATGCGACTGATTCATAGAATCAGTTATGCATAGTTAGCCCTAAGATCCGACAGGTGTAATTGAATTACACTGTCGGATCTTAGGATGCAATACCTCGGCCGCCGCTGGGGGGGAGTTTGCGTCGTAAACCAGCGTCGGGTATGCAAATTAGTAGTTACGGCGATCCACGACGGTTTTTCGCGTTCGCTACGTTGCTGCTAGTCTAGTTTCCCGTCGAAAAGTTAGTCGTCGTTTTAGCTGCCGTAACTTTACACAGCACACGTAAGTGCTGTATAAAGTATGGCCGTCGTTCCCACGTCGAAATTTTAACATTTTTTGTTCTTGCGTAAGACGTCCGGGAATACGAAAGTACGCTACGCACGACACCGTTCGAAAAAATGACGTCACTTTGCGCAAAGCACGGCAGGAATTTCAAAACGGAGCATGCGCAGTAGGTCCGGCGCGGGAGCGCGCCTAATTTAAATGGCACACGCCCCTTTGAATTACGCGGGCTTACACCGGAGGCCGCCGGCGTAAGTTTTCATGCAAGTGCTTGGTGAATCAGGCACTTGCGATGAAAACTTGCGGCGGTGTAACATATCTACCATACTTTACGCCGCCGCAGTTCTATGTGAATCTGGGCCATATACCGTATTTGCCGGCGTATAAGGTGACCAGGCGTATAAGACAACAACCTAATTTTGCATTTTTTTAAGAATATTTTGCCTGTACTCACCGTATAAGATGACCCCCATTCCGATGCTTTATATTTCTTTCTTCTGGAGCCATATTCTTCTTCATTCTTGCTGGAGATGGAGCCAATCACGGCGCGAGTGATGTATTCTATTAATTAATACAAAGCCTTCTTGGATTGGCAGAGGCTGTAACATCAGCCCACGCCTCTCTGACTCTTAAAGCCAATCCGAGCAGGCTCTGTATTCATTTGAATACATCGCTCAATCTTTGGGATAAATATCGTTTTTAGAAAACTATTATTTATGGTTCAATAATTTTATTAAAGTTTTACAGTATAACTCCCAAAGATTTCATCTTTTCATTGTGAAATAAACTATATCATCTGGGTAACATGTCAGTAAACCGGTACATTTGAGGAAACCTCCTCTCATATCATCCATGACCCATTAGCAAGTAAGAGACAATAACTGATACCTATCATTATGGATTTCAAAACATTAGGAGAGAGGGAGATTGAACAAAGACGAGAAACAAAACCAAGAGGGGGGAAAAGAGAGAGAGAAAAAAAAAGGGAGAGACCATAGGAGGGGGGAGGGGGCAGTGGCTCCATGCCCCTCACAGCGACCCTATCTTGTGTAATCGCTGTTAACTGTTCATTCAACATGAGCCGAGACAGTTTACGTTTGAGTTGATCGAATGGTAAGGCTGCAGACTTCCAATTTCTGGCTATAGTTATTTTTGCCGATATAAAAATAAATGTAATGAGCCGTCCTTGGGATCTGGAAGCTTCGGCTACCCTGCCACCCAGGAGTGCAAGTTTTGCGGATTTAATCAGATTAATCTGGGTAAAGAGTTAAAATAAAATTGTACACCCCGATCCAAAAACTCCTGACCTTGGGGCATGTCCACCATACATGGTAGGTGAATCCCCTAAAGCACTCCGGAGTGGCGCTGGGCACAAAGCTGGCCAATCTAGCCGGAACCATATACTATCTCAGTAAGACCTTGTAGTTAGCCTCTATAACAGGGGTGTCCAAACTTTTTTCAAAGAGGGCCAGATTTGATGAAGTGAACATGCGTGAGGGCCGAATATTTTTCCTGACAATCTTTGAACTATTAAAATTCAGTCTAAGTGTGTTCGTCTGAGCACCAATACTCTGCCCAACAAGAATTCTCTTGCCTTTGTGGCTGTGTGTGGTGAAGAGATGAGCTTGGGCGTGTTATTTGGATATACCATATATGTTTCTTTTGTTGCCCCAATGAATCCCAGAGCGTTGCTTAGGACTAAGGATGAGCTTGTTATTTGGATATACCGTATATACCATTGCCATGAATGCAGCCTTACCATTGCCATAATGGCTGCCTTACCATTGCAACCTCACATGTGCCTAAATGCAGCCTTACCATTGCCATCAGTGCAGCCTGATTGATGCCCATCTGCAGCCATGGAGGGCAGAGGGAGGGGGGCGGGATGAGTGCCGACAGATTACAAACAGGAGAGTCTCTTGTTTACACTATGGTCTCTTTAATACAAAGTCCCGCCTCATATGATAGACAGAACAGCCGTCCAATGGCATCCCAGGAGACGGGACTTCCAATACAGATGCTAAGTAAACAGAAGATTCTCTTCATGTAATCGGATGGCGCTCGTCCTGCCCACTCCCTGTCCCCTCCAAGGCAGCGCCGATAAATACAGCATATATCTTTTGTCGCCCTGGGGGCCACAAACAATACATATATCCAAATCCCCAGGGGGGCCATATTAAATCAACAGGGTAGCCGCATTTGGCCCCCGGGCCGGACTTTGGACATGCCTGCTCTATAATGAAGGTATTTATAAGCGATCGAGAGGCTGTTTTTGACAACTTGTGCCATTCATGAAGTTCAAGAGTTTCTTGAAGATCCTGCTCCAATTGGAACCAGGGCCGGCGCTACCACTAGGCGGACTAAGCGACCGCTTAGGGCGCACTGCCACCTAGGGCGCCCGGCGGCTGGTTTTTGTTCTGCCGCACTGTCCGCCACAGCGCTTGCACACAATCCACAAGCAGTCTGACATGTCAAGCAGCGCCGCCGCCAGCCTCCCCCCCGAGCACAGCACGTCAGGGACAGTCTGCTCCCTCCTCCGCTCTCTGATCACACATCGCCCGCTACCCCCCCTGCGATCAGCCCCGAGCCCATCACAGCTCCTGCGACCCGTAGAGACTACGCTTCCTCCGTGTACCATGTGACAGGGGGTGTGGCCGCTCCTCTCTCCTCCGGCTTTCAGTTAGTGTGCCTGGCGCGGGTTATCGGGAGGAGCAGCCCCGGGGATCGGTGTGGTGGTCGGGAGGTAGGTGCAGGGTGGAGGAGTTTCCAGGGACGGAGGAGGCGTCGCTGTTTGTGCAGGTGTCACTGATGTATAAATATGGTGTAGTCAGACCATCTGCTTTCACTTGGCTGCACCCCCTCTCCTTTCCACCTGACTATCTCTCCACCTGGCTCATCCCCCCCCCACCTGGCTCACCCCCCCCCACCCGGCTCACCCCCCCCACCTGGCTCATCCCCCACCACCTGGCTCATCCCCCCCACCTGGCTCACCTCCCCCCCACCTGGCTCACCCCCCCCCCACCTGGCTCTCACCCCCCCACCTGGCTCATCCCCCCCCCACCTGGCTTATCCATCCATCTGACTCATTCCCCACCTGGCTCACCTCCCCCCCACCTGACTCATTCATCCACCTGGCTCATCCCCACGCCTGACTCATCCCCCCCACGGCCCCACCTGACTCATCCATCTACATGGCTCATCCTCCGCCTCACTCATCCCCCCCCACCTGGCTCATCCCCCCCACCTGGCTCATCCATCCATCTGACTCATCCCCCACCTGACTCATTCATCAACCTGGCTCATCCCCACGCCTGACTCATCCCCCCACCTGACTCATCCATCTACATGGCTCATCCTCCGCCTCACTCATCCCCCCCACCTGGCTCACCCCCCCCCCCCTGGCTCATCTATCCACCTGGCTCATCCCCCCCCACCTGGCTCATCCATCCACCTTACTCACCCCCCCCCCCCCCACCTGGCTCATCCATCTGACTCATCCCCCACCTGACTCATTCATCCATCTGACTCATCCCCACGCCTGTCTCATCCCCCCCACGGCCCCACCTGACTCATCCATCTACATGGCTCATCCTCCGCCTCACTCATCCCCCCCACCTGGCTCATCTATCCACCTGGCTCATCCCCCCCACCTGGCTCATCCATCCATCTGACTCATCCCCCACCTGACTCATTCATCCACCTGGCTCATCCCCACGCCTGACTCATCCCCCCACCTGACTCATCCATCTACATGGCTCATCATCCCCCTCCCACCTAGCTCATCCCCCTCCCACCTGGCTCATCCATCCACCTTACTCATCCCCCCCACCTGGCTCATCCCCCACCTGACTCATTCATCCACCTGGCTCATCCATCCACCTGACTCATCCACCTGGCTCACCCCCCCACCTGGCACATCCATCCATCTGACTCATCATCCACCTGGCTCATCCCCACGCCTGACTTATTCCCCCACCTGACTCATCCATCTACATGGCTCATCCTCCGCCTCACCCCCCCCCCACCTGGCTCACCCCCCCCACCTTGCTCATCCCCCCCCACCTGACTTATCCATCCACCTGTCTCATCCCCCCCACCTGGCTCATCCCCAACCTGACTCATTCATCCACCTGGCTCATCCCCACGCCTGACTCACCCCCCCCCCACCTGACTCATCCATCTACATGGTTCATCCTCCGCCTCGCTCATCCCCCCACCTGGCTCATCCATCCACCTGACTCATCTCTCCACCTGGCTCATCCCCCCCACCTGACTCATTATCCACCTGGCTCATCCCCACGCCTGACTCATCCCCCCCACCTGGCTCATCCATCCACCTGTCTCACCCCCCCACCTGGCTCATCCCCCCCACCTGGCACATCCCCACGCCTGATTCATCCTCCCACCTGACTCATCCATCTACATGGCTCATCCTCAGCCTCGCTCATCCCCCCCCACCTGGCTCATCCATCCACCTGGCTCATACCCCCCACCTGGCTGCACCCCCTCTCCTGTCCACCTGTCTCCATCCCTCCACCAGGAGTTCTGATGCTAAAATAATTGTTTTTATTTTTTTGGGGGGGGGGGGGGGCGCAAGTAGCTGGTCTCGCCTAGGGTGCAAAATAGTCTAGCACCGGCCCTGATTGGAACATATAGCTCAGTTTTATCTAAAAATATGTCAAGATCGAATATATAGCGGAAATGTGACCCCTGATTTTATCATAATGCCTGCACATATGTTCCATGGGAGTTAGGCCCCTTTCACATTGAGGCGTTTTTCATGCGGTACAGCGCTAAAAATAGCGCTGCTATACCGCATGAAAAATCATACCCTGTAGTGTTCAATGTGAAAGCCCTAAGGCTTTCACACTGAAGCGGTGCGCTAGCAGGAGCGCTCCAAAAGTCCTGCTAGCCGCATCTTTACCGCGGTATAGGAGCGGTGTGTTCACCGCTCCTATACCGCGCCTTCCCATTGAAATCAATGGGAAACCGCGGGCGGTATTAACCCCTTTTCGGCCGCTAGCGCCCAAATATCGCGGTAAATACGACGCTATAGCGGCGCTACAAATAGCGCGGCTATACCGTCACCACGCCTCAATGTGAAAGAGGTCTTATAGTTAGTAGATCGCCTTTACGAGCTAGAGTGAAGTCTCTATTTCTCTACAGTTTGGGACCTTTCTCTATCTGAAACATAGAGAGCGTCCTGACTCTCCTGTAGTCCAAGGGAGGGACGAGCACGACACTCCACACCAGGGAGAAAGCCTCGCATTACGGTGGGTAGTTACAGACAGAACAGGAAGTGAGGATTTCTCAGAAGAAATAAGGACATTTAAAAGCAAAATGGAAGGATGAGGTAAGTGAAGGAGGACTGCACTAAGGTAAAGGAAGCTATTTAGATCTTTCGCTGGAAGCAATAACCTGGATTAGACAGGTATCTGCGCCCCACTGAAAAGGTGCCAAAATGTGACACCAGAGGGACCGGATCAGCGAAAGTTCAATTTCTGGGTGGAACTCTGCTTCTAGTGGTTAAACTTGCCTCATATACAGACCAAAGTGCATTCCTTTGATCTAAGAACAAAAAGCTACAATGTTTATAGTTATCTGCCAGTGCAGACAATTTTGTATAAAACTTGGTAGGCTGCCCAGGTTCTCTCTTGACAGCTGAGTGAGCAAAAATTTGAATACCGTGCAAAAGTTAATTTATTTCACTAATGCAACTTAAAAGATGAAACTAATATGAGAGAGACTCATTACATGCAAAGCAAGATAGTTGAAGCCGTGATTTGTCAGAATTGTGATGATTATGGCTTACAGCTCATGAAAACCCCAATACCCCAATCTCAGAAAATTAGGATATTACATGTAATCAATAAAACAAGGATTGGACATAGAACAATATTAGACCTCTGAAAAGTAGAAGCATGCATATATACTCAGTACTTGGTTTGGGCCCTTTTGCAGCAATTACGACGTGGCATGGAAGCTATCAGCCTGCGGCACTGCTGAGGTGTTATGGAAGACCAGGATACTTCAATAGCGGCCTTCAGCTCTTCTGCATTGTTCAGTCTCATCTTTCTCTTGGCAATACCCCAGAGCTTCTCTATGGCATTGGTTATCAACCCTGTCCTTAGAGCCCACTAACAGGGCAGGTTTGCAAGATAACTGAAATACATCACAGGTGATATTTTCTGCTCAGTGATTGCAGTATTCTAGGTTGCATCTCCCCCAAGGTAATACATAAAACCTGTCCTGTTCGTGGGCCCTGAGGACAGGGTTGATGACCACTCCTCTATGGGCTTCAGGTAAGGAGAGTTTCCTGGCCAATCAAGCACAGTAACGAGTAATCCCATAGTCATTGAACCAGGTTTTGGCAGTGCCACCATCCCCATAGAGCTTGTCTGCGGAATGAAGCATGAAATGCTCCAAAATCTCCTGGTACACGGCTGCGTTGGACTTATTGAAGCTCAGTGGACCAACACCAGCAGATGACATGGCTCCCAAATCAACACAAATACACCAAAAAGGAAAACTCTGCGCTCCTGAAAGTTCACCAATTATAAATCCACTTAATGTTTGTGAAGAAAAAAACATACATTAACACTTTAATTTTCGGAAGATCCAGTCCTGTGGTCCAGGACTGTGACAAAGCTCTTGTAAGGGCGAAACGCGTCGTCTAGGACCCCTCTTAATATCCCCCTTTTATGATGGAAGATCCTATTCATGCATAAGAACTTTTATATCCGATTATTTTAATCGCCATGCAACGCTGTTGATTTTTCAACAAGCGCATACTGCAATTTGCCCACTGGAGGGCGCCTAAACTTCTCCCTGCAGTACAGCTGGTTTACTGAAACAGTGTCTCAGACGTGGGACGCTTGCATGTTCACCCAGGGAGAGCGTCCTTTCTGATAGGCTGATCCACCCTGTGTCTCCAGCAGTCACATTTATCGGGTCTGTGAAGCTTCCATACCCGCATAGGAGAGAGCTTAGGATCCCGGACATTGTTACATCAGCCAGGAGAAGGACATTCGATCGATGTGTACATCTGGCTGGGTAATGTACTGTGCTCACCATTTGCACTAATGATGTCTTGCTAGACAGCCCACAAACTAAAACCGCAAGCTTTAACCATTTGAAGTCTGAAGAGGGTGCTGGTCTGATGCAGACATTTGGAAAGTTTTTTTTTTTTTTTATACTTTTTTTATTATATTGTGTACATTGTGGAAACTTTCCCTTTTTTAACCATATAAAGGACTGGATCTTCCGAAAATTAAAGTGTTAATGTATGTTTTTTTCTTCACAAACATTAAGTGGATTTATAATTGGTGAACTTTCAGGAGCGCAGAGTTTTCCTTTTTGGTGTATTTGTGTATTTGTGGTACTTCAGGGTATCCGGATCTCTGCAGCACGGACTGTTCTCAGCCCATACGAGGGTTTTAAGTATTTCATGGGATATTAGTTATTTCCCATTGAGCGCCAGTGATTTTTTTTATCCCAAATCAACACAGCCTGTGGACACTTCACACTGGACTTCAAGCATCTTGCAGTGTGTGCCTCTCCATTCCTCCTCCATACTCCGGCTCCTTGGTTTCCAAATGAGATGCAAAATTTGCTCTCATCAGAAAAGAGGACTTTGGACCACTGAGCACCAGACCAGGTGTGTTTTTCTTTAGCCCAGGTAAGACGCTTCTGAAGTTGTTTGTTTTTCAGGAGTGGCTTGACAAGAGAAATACCACATTTGAAGCCCATGTCCAGGATCTGTCTGTGTGTGGTGGCTCTTGCACTGACTCCAGCCTCAGTCCACTCCTTGTGAAAGTCCAACACTTTTAAATGGCCTTTTCCTGACAATCCTCCCTGCTGCTTGTGCACCCTTTTCTTCCACATATCTTTCTATTAATGTGCTTTGATACAGCTCTTTGGGGCTCTCGCTCCTTATGGAGGGTGTCAATGATAGTTTTCTGCACAAATGTCAGGTCACCAGTCTGTCCCATGATTGTGATTGCCACCAAGGCTGGGTTCACACTATACTACAGCAGTACGACTTTCATCCTACTTTGCTCATGAACAGGATATCACTTTGATCTGACTTTGTCATAGTCTGACTTGTTCTTTGACCAATCAAAACAATCCCAGAGTGAGAAAAAATGTTTTCCTGCTGCAGTAATCACATGTCGGATGTCAAAAGTCAGATGGTAAGGACAAGGGTCCTACTTGGTCCAACTTCGATGATATTCAATGGGCTGAAGTAGGATCAAGGTCGGACCAAAGTAGTACAGGCAGCATTTTCAAAGTCAGACCAGTTAAGACGGCTCTCATAGGGAAACATTGATTTTCACACGTCATGAGCTTCCAATGTCGGAGCGTTTGTCGGAAGTGTGAACCCGGCCTAAACCAGACAGAGACCATTTAAAGGCTCAGAAACCCTTTGCAGGTGTTATGGATTAATTAGCCGATTAGAGTGGGACATTGAGCCTAGAATATCGCACCTTTTCACAATATTCTAATTTTATGAGATTGTGGATTTGGGGTTCATTAACTGCAAGCCATAATCACCACAATGACAAATCACAGCTTGAACTGTCTTGCATGTTATGAGTCTCTCGTACATAGTTTCACCTTTTAAGTTGCATTAGTGAAATAAAATGAACTTTTGCACGATAGTCAAATGTTTTGAGTTTCACCTGTAAGGGGGGGGGGGGGGCTCATGACAGTGGTTGTATGCGCAGCAACGAGGACTGGGTTCTTCCATTGCAGCACTGCCAATTGGCCAACATCACTATAAGACCAGGTGGTGTTCTTCCACCTGAAGATCTGCAAGTCCCAAATTTACCCTCAGGACTTAAGTGTCTAGTACATCTCCTCTGTTGGGTCAAGTGCATTGGGTTTATATTATACAGTAGCTATTGATGCGTTATCCCTCAATATACAAACGCATATGGCGTGTATAATCCCAAAACATTCTATGCAAATCCAATCTGCATGTTTTTCTGCACATTTGGTTTGAATGTGGCCCAAGTAAACCTGCTATGCTTCCATTACAGCTGCAGGATTCAAGCATACAGAATGGTTTGTGTGAATGAAAGAAATACTACATCAAGTACTGAATGAAGACCAATTAATGTTAATGAAGCCATAACTATAGAGATTACCTTTACTTTGTACTACAATGTATATTGCATTGACTTCTGTAAATAAAACTATTTTTTATATGAAATGCAGTGTAAAGTGAAGGAGCACACAACATGAATCATTGTAAAAACATTTAATTTAAAATAGTGACACTACAATAGAAAATAGCTTTCTTAAATGCACATTGTGTTTAGCTGCCTTATTAACACATCAATCTGCACACTTCAGAAGCACCAGAACATTGACTCAACTACAAAGCTATGAGTTACAATGAGATGGTGAAAGAACAGACACAAGTTCACAGTGGTAGACTAGAATTCCCAATATAATCACCTGATGTACCCATCTACAGTTGCAGATCAACCTCATGAAATGAGTGATAAAAACACAACTAAAAAAAAGTGAATGTGTTCCTGTGGCTCCATTCACACCTAGGCGTTTTTACGCCTGTAGCGCGACGCGCACAAACGCCAGAGGGACGAAAAGTAATGAAAGGCAATGGGGATGGTTCACATCTGAACGCCTAAACGCCTGTAGCTCAAAAAAGTTCCGGACCCTTTTTTGTCGCTCCTAGCGCGCGATATGCGCGTATTTGAGCGTTTTTTTTTTTACATTGAAGTCAATGTAAAACGCCTGATACACGCGTATTGCGCGTAAACACGCGCTTGTACAAGCGTTTTGACGCCTGTGTTGCTGAAATCCGGAAGAGGTATATTCACCCAGGAAGAGGAATAAAAAATTCCTAGGAGAGCAACAAGTGATGTCAGGGAGGATCATTTTTCTTATTGGCTAATATGGAAAAAGACAAAGTACAAAAACGTCGAACGCCACTGTGCGAAAACGCGCGCAAACGCGCGACAAAAACGTCGGTAAAAATCGCCTGTACGCCCTACGCCTAGGTGTGAATGGAGCCTGTGTCTGGCTTGTGCAGTTACATAACCAGCTAGAGGGCAGCACTGCCCCAACTATTCAAGCTGAATAGAAGTTACAGTAAAACCTCATATTGCGAGTAACGAGTGCTGCATTTTAAAAAAAAAATATCCTAACTCAGTTTGCAAGTGTTTCGCAAAACAAGCCAAAACGATTTGCAGTACCACATTTGGCCTGAGGTGGGGGCACCAGAGCAGATCAGAAAGACTGCATTTGAGGTTTGCCACGCTGTCCTCTCCAAGGCTTTCCTGGGCCCCTCACCTCTGGCCATATGCAGTATTGCATCCCATTGAAGTCAATGCGGAACAAATAATTTTCCTTTCCATTGACTTGGAAACTCGCTTTGATGAGAGTACCTTGGATTATGAACATTCTCCTGGAACGGATTATGCTCGTAATCCGAGGTTCTGCTGTATTGCATTGGCTGCAAAGCACCCTGGAACATGTTACTGTCATACAAATAGCAAAAAAAGCACCCGCTGTCCCCACACTAACGTGCCTGCTTTAGGCAGGCAGCAAAGGGCAGCCTTGAGCATAATCATTTACCCTGAGTGGCAGATGGAATGGTTGTAAGATAAAAATACAGATTTATATAAAATAAACACAAAATAAAACCAAATATATACAGCATTTAATATAAAATATTTTCCAGGTGAGACTATGCCCGCTCGCCTCGAATCCTGCGAGCAAGCTGGATGTCTTTGGGCATGATGGTCACCCGCTTGGCATGGATGGCACACAGATTGGTATCTTCAAACAGCCCAACCAGATAGGCCTCGCTAGCCTCCTGCAAGGATCAAAGACAGGGTATTAGGGAGGTGTACTATCATGAGAAAACTATATATGAACCAGCCAATGAATGCAATCATGTCCCTGCTTATTCATTTAGGAGACCACTTTCTGTAATGGGGTGAAGACACACTGGCACCAAGACTCAGAACATTCACCAACTGCCTGTCTTGTTAGTAAAGCTGGGCTACTGCATACAATCACGCTGGAAATATACAAAGCAAACATTTCCACCCTAAATTACTGTGTACTTCCTAGAGTTAGGACCACACACCAGTATTGCCCCAGAAGGTCTTCTCAGGGACCAAGTTCTCTGTAGAAACTTTGCAGTCTGGGCTCCCAGCATTGCAGGCTGATGTGACTGGCAAGTGTCACTTCCTGGCAATGATGACACAAGTATGCAAATTAGAAGGCCCGACTTCTCCAATTGCTGTATTTTAGTTCCACATCAGTGACTAACAATCTGTGGTAAAAAAGCTCCTCCCAGGAAAATTGCTACCAGAAGAGACTGCATATAAGCAGTTTCCTTTAAAGCCTTCTGATGTACACCTAAACTACCATATATTGGCATGCTGTGGGTGGGAAGTATCTCCCAAAGGCTGGGAGAGGTTAGCAGCAGCAATGGGTTGACAGATTGGAATGCAGACCACCACAAGGAAAGCCTTCCATGTATAAACTGTGCAAACCCCCGTACAGAAAGCCAAATCATCAATTCATTTCCCCCACAGAGACATGATCCCCCAGCACACAATACATAGATCTGAGAAAGAAGCATGGAGGCTGCCATAGCAGACAAAAAAAATATCCTAGTTTGCTCAATCATACAACTCTGCTTGCTTGAATAGTTGGAATCCTTTACCAAGAACACATCTGTACAGAAGAACTGACTCCATATCCACATGCTTGTTCCTGATCTGTGAAACTACTCTAAACCATTGGCTAGAACAAAGGGTCTCCAAACTTTCTACACAAAGGGCCAGTTTATTGTCCTTCAGACTTTAGGGGGGCCAGACTATGGCCATTGGGAGTAGAAAATGACCAAGCATCAAAGGAAGTAAACCACATCCCATCATTGGTTTTCGTGGAAGGACTAGTGCCCTATGGTCGATATCAGTGGGAGGGATAGCACCCCATCCTGTGTCAGTGTGTGGAATAGTGCCCCATCATTATTGTTAGTTTATAATGGAATAGTGCCCCAAGGGCCAGATAGAGGCAAGCAAAGGGCCACAGTTTGGAGACCACTGGTTTAGAACATTCAGATACATAGGATTTCACCCAAGTTTAGCAATGGCAGCCTTTATACTTCTAATAAGTTTACTTCAACCCAACAGGACCCAGCACTCACAAGCCAATATTAGATCAGCCACTCAATTTTTAGATGAAAGATGCAGGACGTCTAGGTGATCTCTACAGTGCCAGCTAATAGTGTAGGTAGAATGGCATTTACCTGCAGTGCACCTATGGCAGCACTCTGGAACCTCAGATCAGTCTTGAAATCCTGTGCAATTTCTCTCACCAGTCGCTGGAAAGGGAGCTTGCGAATCAAAAGCTCGGTTGATTTCTGGTAACGGCGAATTTCACGCAGGGCAACAGTTCCAGGCCTGAAATAAATAGATTTTGATAAGATCTCAACTCCAGCATTACATATTCTGTACCAGTGACGTGGCTCTCCAATGAGATAGAAGAGAGAAATAAATAAAAATGGAAGTTGCATCCTACAGGTTGCACTTGGAGCACCACAACAATGCGGGACTCACTGATGAGCGTTATGGTGGTTGTAAGGGTTAACAGGTTACCGAAAAAAAAAAAAAAAAAAAGCAAAACACTTTTTCCTCATGGGACAGAGCAGTGGAAGCCATTGGCTCCAGCTGCTGTCAAATCAAATCCTGTGGCAAGGAGAAGACAGTGGGGCCAAGATGTAGACAGCGTGGGTTTGGCTCAAGCCAATAGTTTGCCACAATAGAAGTAGCTTCTTATGGAAGTACATTGAACATGAGGAGCCAGTGGCACTGGTGGGGGGGGGGGGGGGGGGGGGGACTTTTCCACAGAGCAGGCAAGTACAACATGCTTAAAAACATAAAATTAGGTTTACAAATCACTTTATGTGCAGCTAACCTAGCACACAAGGTAGGGGTGGATAAATAGACAACCCCCCCCCCCCACAGGGGGGGGGGGGGAGGAGGAGATTAAGTTTACTTTAAACAAATTACTTTGGTATCCTTCTGTCCCACAGCAAAAGCCCAAATGTAAATCCATCTGTGGTTTAGTGGTTGACACAATGCACTGAAACCACAGTTCTGACTATGGGGAAATAAGTACCAAAAGACAAGCCACCGATTTTATAAATTTCTAGGGAACTCCAGCAGTGACATGTCTGAGCAAGTTTCCCATATCTGAACAACTGCTGCAATCACTGGATTGTTTAACTGTAGATCATAAAGTGCCTTATCATAGTTGCCAACATTTTAAAAAATATTCCAGGGACACTTTGCAGCACAGCTATTAATTAATTACCACACTCACTTCCCCGAAGCTCCACCCACTCCGCATAATCTTCGCCTGGCGAAGATTATGCGGAGTGGGTGGAGCTTCAGGGAAGGGAGTGTGGTAATTAATTAATAGCTGTGCTGCAAAGTGTCCCTGGACAAATGTTGGCAACTATGCCTTATGTCCTGTCAGTTACTTTACAAGCATCAAGACAGGACCAGATTAATGCATACAAACATTAAGTAGAAAACCGCTTACCTGTAACGATGGGGCTTTTTTACACCGCCTGTAGAGGGTGCACTTTTACGGGCTGCTTTTGTAGCCAGCTGTTTTCGTGGAGCCTTTCCTCCAGTTGATTTACGAGCGGTTTGCTTGGTACGTGCCATGTTTTATCTGCAAAAAAAAAAAAAAAATACAATAAGTTTAATGTCATGTGTGACACAGGTCCCATCTGTCAAGCAACATCTTAATTATAAAAATTCATGGTATATTTAAGGCTGCTTTCGAATGCAATTAAATTACTAAATTATTTTTGATTGGAGGATTATTATATGTAAAGTCAGCAACAAAATCTATTGATAATGCCACATAGGTGAAGTGGAAAGTAATCATTATTGCTCGTATCCGTTTTCCTACATCAATCAAATCATCTCCATGGTGCCAAACAGTGGATTTGATAACAATCCTAAAGTGATCAGAAGTGATTGATAGTAACGGATGAGATATGAAAACAGATTACAAGTTAGAGTTCCCAACTACTGACCATGTTACACTTCCCCCATGTGTCACATTGATATACTGCATCTTGTTGCTGACATTACATCTGTTCCTCCAATCAGAAATGGATCATTTAGTAAAGTGTGTGGTCACCATCAGACCTGTGCTTGGGGTGCGGAGTCCCAGGAAGTAATCCCCCCCCCCCCTCCTGAGATGTGATCAGGTCATTGGGTACAATGGAGGATGTTCCATGTGATGAATGTATGGAGTGGGAAGGAGAGCTGTACTAGAGGAATGAAGGATTGTATAAACACAAGCAGCCCCCAGAGGTGAAGCCCAGGATATCACCTCATCATTACAGATGTTTACCCCTCATCATGTCCCCTCCCCCTCCATACAAGGACACCTTTCTACAACATCTCTTCATACGATGAGGAACTCAGAAAGAGGAATTATTCCCAGAAGAGAACAGGACTCGGAATACGAGCGACGGATTTCTTTGTTCTTCTATGCAGTCTGCACCTCCACTCATCACCAGCAGGGCGGGGCACTCACACCATCAGATCACCACACACTGCCCAGCACAAGCCCACACACGTCCCGTGTTCAGCCGATGGAGGGGGGAATCTAGTCGGTGGAAGTTTTAATGAAATGCCGTTGATTTGGCCAAAAAAGAGGCGCCAACCCCTCCCCCACACAGCAGACATTGTGCCGAGGCGGACAATGATGGAGGTCACACGGAGGGGGATGACGTCATGGCTGTGCTGAGGTGACTGGGCGCCATGAAAAGTCCCGGGAGCGGCCTCTCCCCTTCCTCCGTACACCCCCCGAACCCTCCTAGTCACCCCGAACCAGGGCCGGCCTTAGGTGTTCAGGCGCCCTGTGCGAGCTAATCCTGTGGCGCCCCCCCCCCCCCCACCTTCACCCCTCACCCCCTGGTCACCTAAACATACACAAATAGGAAACACACAGGGGGACACTTAGGGTTGCCACCTTTTCTTTAAGCTAAACCCGAACATTTTAGTGGTGCACGGCACTGTGCTTGCTTAACCCAACCCATTCACCTGAATGGGGCTGTGCTGCAACCATGTGTAATGCACATGGCTACAGCACTGGGCATGGGTTTTAAGGGTTAAAAACAGGTGGTGAGGAGGCAATATAACGCTTCTTCACCACCTGTCAAATACCTTCAAAACATGATCCACTATGGATCACTTTTCAGAGTGCCCTGCAACTCCATTTACACTTGTGGTTGGGGGGACAGTAAAAATTAGAGGTTGAGCTGTGTTATTACTTCTACCCAACCATTTCCCTCAAGCTGAAAAGGCAGCAGAGGGGGATGTACACTTGCCACAGCCAAAATGCTTTGCATCACAGTGCGGCAAAACATGTCTGCACTGTTGGGTTCAGCAAGCAGTATTGCCTGCCGAATGTGGCCCATTCAAGTTAATGGGCCACATGTGCGATGCATTAAATTGCAGGGCAATACTGTGGGGTTTAAACAGGCGCCTGTCAAATGCCCTCTAAAGAGCAATACAAATGTGTATTGCTCTTCAGAGGGCACTACATGTGTAAATGAGCCGTAAGGCTGTTCAGCCATTCCATTATATTCTGTGGAATCAGCTGGGGGCCAGGGGAAGGAACAAGACTATTTAACCCCTGGGCAGGCAGAGTGACAGAAGGGGGGCAGGATGATAGGGGAGGCAGGCAGAGTGACAGAAGGGGGGCAGGCAGAGTGACAGAAGGGGGGCAGGCAGAGTGACAGAAGGGGGGCAGGCAGAGTGACAGAAGGGGGCAGGATGATAGGGGAGGCAGGCAGAGTGACAGAAGGGGGGCAGGCAGAGTGACAGAAGGGGGGCAGGCAGAGTGACAGAAGGGGGCAGGATGATAGGGGAGGCAGGCAGAGTGACAGAAGGGGGGCAGGCAGAGTGACAGAAGGGGGGCAGGCAGAGTGACAGAAGGGGGGCAGGCAGAGTGACAGAAGGGGGGCAGGCAGAGTGACAGAAGGGGGCAGGATGATAGGGGAGGCAGGCAGAGTGACAGAAGGGGGGCAGGCAGAGTGACAGAAGGGGGGCAGGCAGAGTGACAGAAGGGGGGCAGGCAGAGTGACAGAAGGGGGGCAGAATGATAGGGGGGCAGGCAGAGTGACAGAAGGGGGGCAGGATGATGGGGGGGCAGGCAGAGTGACAGGAGGGGGGGCAGGCAGAGTGACAGGAGGGGGTCAGGCAGTGTGACAAGAGGGGGGGCAGGCAGAGTGACAGGAGGGGGGGCAGGCAGTGTGACAAGAGGGGGGGCAGGCAGTGTGACTGGAGGGGGTCAGGCAGAGTGACTGGAGGGGGTCAGGCAGTGTGACAAGAGGGGGGGAAGGCAGTGTGACAAGAGGAAGGGCAGGCAGTGTGAAAGGAGGGGGATCAGGCAGTGTGACAGGAGGGGGTCAGGCAGTGTGACAGGAGGGGGGGCAGGCAGTGTGACAGGAGGGGGTCAGGCAGTGTGACAAGAGGGGGGCAGGCAGTGTGACAAGAGGGGGGGGGCAGGCAGTGTGAAAGGAGGGGGGGCAGGCAGTGTGAAAGGAGGGGGTCAGGCAGTGTGACAGGAGGGGGGGCAGGCAGTGTGACAGGAGGGGGTCAGGCAGTGTGACAAGAGGGGGGCAGGCAGTGTGACAAGAGGGGGGGGCAGGCAGTGTGAAAGGAGGGGGGGCAGGCAGTGTGAAAGGAGGGGGGGGCAGGCAGTGTGAAAGGAGGGGGGCAGGCAGTGTAACAGGAGGGGGTCAGGCAGTGTGACAGGAGGGGGGGCAGGCAGTGTGACAGTAAAGGGCAGGATGACAGGAGCACCTGTGGAGTGGACACACTACTCTTTGCAGGACACTATTTTGCTGGCACCGGGCCTGACTCCCGATCATCACATACAACACAGAGGTGATAGCAAAGAATCCTAGGAATTCCCCCCTCTCTGGCTGTCCCCCCTCCCTCCTCAGGTCAGTGTTTTTCTTACCCAGCCAAGTATGGTAGATGTAGCTGATTCTGCAGCTGGTCTCCTGCACGGTCTGTGTCTGGTCAGCTGTCTGTGTGATAAATGACATGCTGATCGGCCGATCATGGAGCTCCCATCCCCGATCCAGCGCGCTTCTCCAATTCTCCACTGATACCCGAACACAGACAGGGCACTGCTGGCCAGACTCTTTCTTCTATAGCGGTCTCCTCCTTTGTAAAGTTTTCCAGGGTTTTGAGTCCCCTCACCATTGCCTGCGAAGTCGGCAGGATACTATAGAACCAACGAGGAGGAGGGAGGGAGGGGAACAGTGTCTGACACTTCGGCGGGACGGCGCCCCCCGTCTGCAGCGCCGGGGTGCTGCTAAGCAGTGACCCGGCCGCCCCTGCCTGTGATGAATGATGATGATCATTCATCAACTGACTGCGAGTTTGCGACTCACATTCTGCAAACTGTGACGGCCGCATGGCGCCCTGTTGCTTATGGCGCCCTGAGCGACCGCACAGCCCGCACACCGCAAAGGCCGGCCCTGCCCCGAACAAGGACTCCGCTACACGGGCCTCTCCTATCCCTCACACTGCCGTACTTACCGCTTCCAACTGCTTTCTCCACAAGTCCTCAATACACCGAGCCGTTTAGTCTATAAGTCAGTGTCACTGAGCGGGACCGCGCTTCATATAGCCGCACAACGCTCAGCCAGCTACGTCACTGTTTGTTAAAAAATTTCCCCGTCTGACATTGGTCACAGTAATTATTGTGGGCGTTTCTCGTTGCTCAGTCCCGCCCTAAAATAATTGCGGGCCGAACGCTGAAATTGGCGGCATCCCATTGGTTCTTAGCTGAGCGCTCCTATTGGTCCTCTGGGAGAGCAAGCGAACCAATCACGCGCGACTCTTTCCCCTAACTCGGGATTGGCTGAATCCGAGCATGTTTGTATCCTGCATTGTTTCAAAGCTCCGCTATAGTAGGGAAGACAGTAGATATGTATGGAGGAGCAATGATAGGAACTTTATATGACAGCCAATGATAGAGGGGTGAGCTCAGAGCACTGGGGACCGATCACAAGGCTCACTATTACTACAAGAACTTTTATTTTACTAAGACCATACACTATACAACCCCCATTATGATGGACCTTCACTATACAATCTGATCGCCACTGACAGTTGATGTGTGCATGGACACATAGGATAACATAGAGGCAGTTCAAAGAAAAACGTCAGACGCCCCTAACAGCAGCAGTGTGCATGCGATCTTATGGTGGCCATACACAATACAACGTGATTGTACAACTCCTATATAGTAGCCATACACACTTCTAGAAATAAGTGATTGTTTTCCCCATCTGTAGTGGAGGAGCCGTTTGATCAATATGCCATACACAGGGCAAAGGGTCTCCATTTCTGGTTAATACAGAGTCCTTCTTCTGTAGTGGACGCACCGCCCTCTGGTGCCACCGTTATGGCGTGTCCACAGATGTGGTAGAGTGACCGGCCTGGTGGGGTCCTTTTGGTAAAACTTTTATCTCTAATTGACATTTACGGTAAGGGTCACATGTATGCCCCCTTGTGGGCGGTGCTTGCTCGGGCACCACACTCATTTGAATGATCTGCTGTGCCTGCGTTTCCTGCAGAAAAAGGTGCATGCTCCGAAGGGAAATCTCATGGTCAACCTCCCTGCCTTAGGCCAGCCATACACGGATCAAATCTCGGCCAGGTCAGCAGGAACCAACCGTGATTTGAACTGTGTATAGGCAGGCTGAATGTACCAAGTTAATCGATCAACTTGGGCACAACCAGCATGCCTGGTTTTACTTGTGATTATGGCTCCACCCATCCCCCCGGGAGAAGACAATAGCCTGCCAGGGGAGATTGTCACGTCAACACTCTCTGTGGTTGCAGGAAAGAAATTGGCTCCGTGTATGCCTGGCGTTAGATGTGATTGTAACAAATGATTGTAGGACATCAATCACATGTTTGTTCCCACCCTGTAATCTCCTAATCTGATCAATTGAAATACAATTGTATTCACAAAGTAATCCAATGCTACCAATCAATGCAAGACAACCAATCATTTCCTGCCCTGGTCGATTTAATCGTTTGATCGATTCCAACTGACTCCAAATCGATTACAAGGCATATTATAAAGTGGATGTAAACCCTCACATATACTCAGTGAAGTGAACAGCCTCAGATGATACACAGAGATTAAACAAATCTCTCTACATAAGTTTTACAGTGGAACCTCTGATTATGAGCATAATCTGTTCCAGGAGAATGCTTGTAATCCAAAGCACGTGCATATCAAAGCGAGTTTCCCCATAGAAGTCAATGGAAACAAAGATAATTAATTCCACATCGACTTCTATGGCATGCAATACCGTATGTGGCCAGAGGTGGGGGGCGCCGTAGAGACATGGAAATACTCGGAAAACTGAGTGTTTCCGAATGTCACTGGCGCCCCCGCACCTCTGGCCAAATTCAGTACTGCACACCTCAGAGGCTTGAATCCTGCTTGTTTTGCAAGACAACACTCGCAAACCGAGTCAGGATTAAAAAAAAAAAAACGCGTTACTTGCAATCCGAGGTTCCACTGTACATGTATATCTGCCCCCTTTATATATCCTTTAGAATGTTCAGATTGTGTTACAGATTTTCTCTTCCTGTTCAGCACTGGGAGTGGAATATTGGCAGACCACCAAGATAGCTGATTGGAGGAAAGGCACACCCCCCCCCCCTCCACATAGGCAAAGGAAGGAAGGAATGTGCAGAGCTCTTCTCTGACAAGTCAAGCTGTCTGCTAATCTATTTATAGCCACCTCCCACAAAACTTCAGGCTGCTTTTATCACATGTGACAGAGAACTTGTCCGGAGTTATCAGCCTGATAACAGAAGAATGGAGCAGGAGACAGCTATAGGACTTAGTGCTTTAACCACTTCCCACCCGGCCACTGCACATATACGGCCGGATGGGCGCTTCTGAGGGACGTTTAGGAACGTTCCTCAGAAAGTGGGGGACCACGTGCAGCGGCGTGATCCCGATGCGCTCGTGTCACCCGGACACTGGGCATCTCCGATCAGCAGGAGGGCTCTGTGATTGGCCCTCTTAATCACATGATGGCTGTGTCCAATCACAGCAGTCATGTGATGTAAATAGAGAGCCGGTTGCTAGGCGATCGGCTCTCTTCTCCTCACACAGAAGTTGTCAGTGAGGAGAGCGGATCTCTGCAGCCGGCTGGTGATCAGTATATATGAGCTGTTTTTTACACACTGATCACTGGCCTAGTGTCCCCACACAATGTAAACACACAAAGTCCCCAAAATAGTGTCCCCCACACCTATGTAACAGTAAAATCACATGTCCCAATAATCATTTGCATACTAATGTCCGTGATACCCTGCGCACATTTGTACATGATCACATGCGTACATATGTCCGTGATCTCCTGCGCACATTTGTACATGATCACCTGCGTACATATGTCCGTGATCCCCTGCACACGTCTGTACATGATCACCTGCGTACATATGTCCGTCATCCCCTGCGCACATCTGTACATGATCACCTGCATACAAATGTCCGTGATCCCCTGCGCACATCTGTACATGATCACCTGCGTACATATGTCCGTGATCACCTGCGCACGTCTGTACATGATCACCTGCGTACATATGTCCGTGATCCCCTGCGCACATCTGTACATGATCACCTGCGCACATATGTCCGTGATCCCCTGCGCACATCTGTACATGATCCCCTGCGCACATCTGTACATGATGACCTGCGTACATATGTCCGTGATCACCTGTGCACATCTGTACATGATCATCTGCGTACATATGTCCGTGATCCCCTGCGCACATCTGTACATGATCACCTGCGTACATATGTCCGTGATCCCCTGCGCACATCTGTACATGATCACCTGCGTACATATGTCCGTGATCCCCTGCGCACATCTGTACATGATCACCTGCGTACATATGTCCGTGATCCCCTGCGCACATCTGTACATGATCACCTGCGCACATATGCCCGTGATCACACAAACCAATTATTATACACGTAACTGGAGTTTTTTTTACCAAAGACATGTAGCAGAATACATTTTGGCCTAAATTTGTGACAAAATTTGATTTTATTGAATTTCTTTTAAAATAGAAAGAAGAAAATATATATATTTTTTTTCCAAATTTCCGCTCTTTTTTCGCTTATAGTGCAAAAAAAATAAAAAACGGATTCGTGAATAAATACCACCAAAAGAAAGCTCTATTTGTGTGAACAAAATGATAAAAATGTCATTTGGGTTCCGCACAGCATGACCGCGCAATTGTCATTGAAAGTGCGAGAGCGCTGAAAATTGGTCTGGGAAGGAAAGTGCCCAGTATTGAAGTGGTTAAAGAGAGATAAGAAAACACTGCAGTTATATATGTGCCCAGCTCAAATTTCATGAATCAGGCTTACATCCACTTTAATTGTTTGCAGATTTGATTGATCAGATAATAAAATTGAAGTGTGTGTGGCCACCATGAGGCCGGCCATACACGGTGTGAACTTCTTTTCTGGAAGCCACCCCCACAGGGATAATATATTGATTATTGCTAGCAGCTGTAGCAGCCATAAGTGATAATCGTAAGTGAATCTGGCATGCTGGTTGTACCCAAGCTGATCGATGGTACATTCAGCCTGCCCATTAATGGTTCGAATATTACCTGGGTTCCTGCTGAACCATGTAAGGCCGGCCTTAGGGTCACCAGACATAGGTCAGAGATGTCTCAGCCAGGGTTCCATGTTACCCCAAAGTTCCTAGACTACTGGGGGTTCCTTGATCGGATTGCCCTGCCATCTGAGACTTCGTTCACACCTCAGTGCTGTGTAGCTTAACCACTTCCTTACTGGGCACTTAAACCCCCCTCCTGCCCACACCAATTTTCAGCTTTCAGTGCTGTCGCACTTTGAATGACAATTGCGCGGTCATGCAACACCCAAATGATATTTTTTATCATTTTTTCCCCACAAATAGAGCTTTCTTTTAATGGTATTTTATCACATCTGCAATTTTTCTTTTTTTGTTAAAAAAAAAAAATTTAAATGTTTTTTATATTTTGTTATAACATTTTGCAAACAGGTCATTTTTTTCCTTCATTGATTTACGTTGATGAGGCTGTACTGATGGTCTGTGATGGGCTGCATTGATGGGCACCGATTAGGAGGCACTGGTGGGCACCGATAAGGCGGCAATGGTGGGCACTAATAGGCGGCACTGAAGGGTATTGATAGGTGGCAGTGATGGGCACTAATGAGTGGCAATAATGGGCACTGATCGGTTACACTGATAGGCAGCATTACTAGGTGACACTGATTGGCATCACAGGTGGGCATTGATAGGTGGCACTGTGGGCATTGATAGGTGGCACTGCGGGCATTGATAGGTGGCACTGTGGGCACTGGCAGGTGGCACTGGCAGGCAGTATTGAGAGGAATACCAATAGCCAAACAGGAAGTGAGAGGAAATGCCTGCAAATTAAAGGAATCTCTTGGGGACCACCAGAACTAGTGTCCCCATTGGAAGATTTCCTTTCTAATACATTTTTGGGGACAACCCAACATTTGGGATTTTCTTTTTACTGTCCATAATAATGGTAAACAGGACAAATAGAGAGGATGAATCTCCCTAATGGGTGTATAGACGGCAATAAAAACTGACAGGTATTCTAATCCCTCTCCACTCCATCCAAAACTAAAATAAAGTTTTGCCTTTATCTATACTTCATGCCTGGGTTCACACTTGTGTGCTGCAGACACCGCATGTGATTCGCACAGGAATCGCACCACATTCCTGTGGACATCACATGCGGTGTCTTTTTTTGTAAGGCTCAATTCCCATCACATCGCATCCACACCAAACTGATACAGGACCCCTTTTTTTTCTGCATCTGAAACGCATAGCATGGGTATTCACAATGTTTCCAGGTGTAACATTGACACCCGCAGCAGATCACATGGACGTTGTGCGATTGCAGTGCGGTGCAGGAAATGCACAGGAGTCACTGCGTTTCCTGCATGGCATTAGTGTGCAGGGCCGCCATCAGGGGGGTACAGGCAGTACACCTGTAAGGGGCCCGGCTGTCCCCAGGGGCCTGGGCGCCCCCCATTTTTTTGCACCCCCTTATCATCTCTGCTCCAGGGGGCCTATGCCTGAAGCTGTGTAAAGGACCCCAAAATTCCTGATGGCGGCCCTGTCAGCGTGACCCTAGGCTGAAGCTACAATCCGCCCATCATACAAAATCCCATGGTTTTCAATGGTGGCACACACCTGAATGTAGGGTTCTTTACATTTTAAAACATGAGCTCCTTCTCAGTTACAAGCTTCAAATGTTTTTGGCCCCAAATTACTTAATTGGGGCACAAGAAATGGTGCAAAAACACAATTTTTTGGGGGATAGAGTTATAACCTGGTCAGTTTTTTTTTGCCATCTGTGTCCCCTTGGCTTGATTTCCCTTCACTTCCTGTCCCATAGCCAAAACAGGAAGTGAGAGGAAATCCCTCCAAAGTGAGGGGATCCCCAGAACTAGTGTCCCCATTGGAAGATTTCTCTTCTATTCCTGTTTTGGTGACAACGCAAAAGTTACATTTTCTTTCACTTTCACTGATATTGGTCACCAGGACAAATAGAGAGGATGAATTTCTGTAACGGGGTCACAGACATCAATAAAAAATGACACGTGTTCTAATCCATCTCCACTCTATTCAAAGCTATCAAAATAAAACAGTTTTGCCTTTAGCTCTTCTTTAAGCAGTGTTTTCTGTGGATGTGTATACTATAAGTAGAGAGTAAATTTGTATGTTTATGAGACAATCCCTCCTGGGGTCTCCGTAATTATCATTTCTATATCCCACAATGGCGGGCGTAGGCACTACAATGCAATGTTGTTGTACCCAATAACAATCCTTATGTCAGCGTAGAATGTGATTCGAATTTGAATCGGTTTGCCCTCACCCCGTATAATGGGTGGAAATTTTTCACAACTGATGTATTTATTTACAAAACATTGCACCGTTCAAATGGAAAGTTGGATTTGATCACCTGTATGGTTTATTTCCTGTAGGCAGCTATCGCATAATTCATCTCCAGGGGTCAACATTTATTCTAAGACCTTATACACAGACATACAGCACTGTGCAAAAGTTTTAGGCAGGTGTGATGAAATGCCGGAAAGTAAGAATGCTTTCAAAAATATTTATTTAAATTGTTTATTTTTTTTATCAATTTACAAAATGCAAAGTGGGCAAACAGAAAATAAATCAATATTTGGTGTGACTACCCTTTGGCCTCAAACCAGCATCAATTCTAAAACTTCGTACACACGATCGGACTTTTCCGTGGATTTTGGTCCGAAGGGCGTTGGCCGTGAACTTGTTCTGCAGACACACGGCAGAACATTTTCAGCCAACATTCATCAAATCACGTGGTTTTTCATCTCTTTACCGCCACCCTTTGGGCAACTTCTGCTAATGTTGTCTGATGTTTAGCGTTGGTTCTGAGCATGCGTGTTTGTACTTTAGTCCGATGGACTTGTGTACACACGATCAGATGATCCTCCAAAGGACATTTGTTGTCGGAAAGTTTGAGAGCATGCACAGCGAACATTTGTCTTTTGAAAAACTGTCAATTGTCCGGTGCAGCATACACACGGTTGGATTGTCTGATAAAACACGTCCGATCGTGTGTATGGGCCTTTAGAGCGATTGGGTCCACCTGGCCATTTTTTCAAGCGGACCCGATCAGACCACCTACTGTTCTCTATGGGGCGGTGGATGTCAATGTTTTTTCAGTGTCCCATTCACACTGTAATACAGCCTAGAACTTCCATTGCTGCGAAAAAAGCAATGCACCAGGACGAATCGCACTGGATTTCGGCAGTGCATCGCACCACACAAAATTGCAGTGATTGAAGTGTACGTTTTGTACATTTCAAATAGAGCTAGTACAAAACAAAAAAAAGAGCAGCACTTTACATATACACTATATTACCAAAAGTATTGGGACACCTGCCTTTACACACATGAACTTCAATGCCATCCCAGTCTTAGTCCGTAGGATTCTATATGGAGTTGGCCCACCCTGAAGCTATAACAGCTTCAACTCTACTGGGAAGGCTGTCCACAAGGTTTAGTAGAGTGTCTATGGGAATGTTTGACCATTCTTCCAGAAGCGCATTTGTGAGTTCAGGTACTGATGTGGACCAGAAGACCTGGCTCGCAGTCTCCACTTTAATTCATCCCAAAGGTGTTCTTTGGGGTTGAGGTCAGGACTCTGTGCAGGCCAGTCAAGTTCCTCCACCCCAAACTCGCTCATCCATGTCTTAATGGACCTTGCTTTGGGCACTAGTCCAAATAATTTGGTGGAGGGTGGATTATGGTGTGGGGTTGTTTTTCAGGGGTTGGGCTTGGCCCCTTAGTTCCAGTAAAGGGAACTCTAAAAACGGTAGTAAACCCGCAGATTTTTTAACCCTGTAAGGCATTGCATACTAACGAGGCGTCGGCAGGTGATCTTGGTCCACGCCGAGGGAGAGGACATTTTCCCTCGGCGTGTCTTCCGGGTATCACGGCTTCGGCGCTGTGAGTGGCCGGAGCCGCAATGTCATCACTTCCACGAATGCGTGCGGGAGACTTCTTTCCGGCAAGGTCCAGCATCTGCCGGACCATTCAGCCGGGAACTCAGAGCGCATGCGCCGCTGAAGATAGCGGCTGCATGCAAGGGGAATATCTTCTAAACCGTACATAATACAGGAGATATTCTTTTTACCTACAGGTAATCCTTATTATAGACTTACCTGTAGGTCAAAGTGAAAAAAATAGGTATACAACCGCTTTAGGGCATCAGCATACCAAGACATTTTGGACAATTTCATGCTCCTAACTTTGTGGGAACAGTTTTGGCACCTTCTTGTTCCAACATGACTGCGCACCAGTGCACAAAGCAAGGTCCATAAAGACAAGGACTTAGCAAGGGTGGTGGAAAATTAACTTTAAGTGCAAAAATTCACATTATAATAGTAACTAAAACATATAAAATTAAATGTAACAATGTAAAAAATAAAAACTCCAAAGTGCTATAATGGTGTAAACCTCCCAACTCAAAACTTGTTGCACTTGAAATTATCTGTAGAGGGGTTTTCACCATTCCTGCTAAGTTAAAAAAAAATGTTTATGTCTTATTCTCATTTGTTAAACATGTGACATCACATATCACTGGAATTATTGCACTTGAAGTCAATCTGTATGGCAAATATCTATAGGAGGGGTTTCCACCATCCCTGCTAAGTTTCATTTTATACAGTATGTCTTATTTTTAGTCTGATGTGTATTATATGTGATGTCACGTAGTACAGAGGCCAGTATTGTGGTAATATGGAAGTTTATTAAGATTTCTATAAATTGGAGGATTCCACCATTATTAAGTTATTGATCAGTAAGTTAGTGCTGCACTTTTTTGTGGTGTGAGAACACATAACAGTGCTTAGCGGCAGGCCTTTTACTGACACTTTTTAAGTATAGTAAATAGTAGTGTAGTGATTACCTATCATACTAAAGATTGGCATGTGGCAACAGATTTCAGTTGCACTGATGGGCACTAATTGTCATTGATAGACGCAACTGATAGGCAGCGCTGATGGCTACTAATAACAAGCACTGATAGGCAGTGCTGATGGGCAGCACTAATTGGCACTGTGACAGAACCAGGACAGAGGCTTTTGGAGGAGACTGAATGCTAGCCCCTTACAGTTTCCACCGCCTCACCCGAGAAGCGAACGACGGTGCAGCTGGCTGGTCACAGAGACAGTGAGAGACTAGATTGTTTCTGATTGCCTCTATGGCCTTGGAAAACAGGAGTGACATCATGATGTCACTTCCGGACCGGTCCCCAAAAAAGATATAAAAACAATTTTTTTTTCCTCAGTTTAGGCCGATACGTATTCTTCTACCTATTTTTGGTAAAAAAAAAATCGCAATAAGCGTTTATCGATTGGTTTTTGCAAAATTTATAGCGTTTACAAAATAGGAGATAGTTTTATTGCATTTTATTAATATTTTTTTTTACTACTAATGGCGGCGATCAGCGTTTTTTTTCGTGACCGCGACATTATGGCGGACACATCGGACAATTTTGACACATTTTTGGGACCATTGTCATTTTCACAGCAAAAAATGCTATAAAAATGCATTGTTTACTGTGAAAATGACAATTGCAGTTTGGGAGTAAACCACTAGGGGGCGCTGAAGGGGTTAAGTGTGACCTCATATGTGTTTCTAACTGTAGGGGGCGGGGCTGGACGCGTGACGTCATTGATCATGTTTCCCTATATCAGGGAACACACGATCAATGACAGTGCCACAACGAAGAACAGGGAAGTTGTGTTTACACACACCTCTCCCCGTTCGTCAGCTCCGGAGGACCAATCGCGGGACACCAGCGGCGATCGGGTTCGCGGGGTCCCGCGGGTGCGGTCACTGAGCTTCGGACCGGTTTGCGTGCACGCGCCGGCGGTGCGTGCGACCCCACGGCTGGGCTTAAAGGGCCACGTATAGGTACTTGGATGTGCCCAGCCGTGCCATTCTGTCGACGTATATCGGCGTGAAGGGGTCCTTAAGTGGTTAAAGGGACAGTGTAAAAATAATTAAAAAAATTAAACGCATCCCCATCCCTCCGTGCTCGCATGTTGAAGCGAGTGCATACATACATACATAAATGGTGTTTGCACAACACGTGAGATATCACTATGAATGTCAGAGCGAAAGCAATAATTTTAGCATTAGATCTCCTCTGTAACTCTAAACAGGTAAACTGTAAAGGCAGTTAAAGTGGTTGTACACCCTTTACAACCACTTTAGGCTACAGGTAAGCCTATATTACCTGCACCGTTTAGGAGATATCCCCTGTCCCCTGCATACACCGATGTCATCGGCACATCCGCACTGGGGCAAACTGAAGCAACGGCACGTATGTTCGTGTGCCGTTAACGGCGGCTCCCACGCGGAAGTAAGCCCCGAGAGAGATGTCGGCGGCCGGAGGTGGGAGACGGGGACTGTCTCCCACCTCCGATCTGAGGTAAGTAATACATAATGAGCTAGTATGATATGCATACTAGCTAATTATGCCTTTGTCTTGCAGGTATTGTTTTTATTATTAGGGTTTACAACCACTTTAAAGCGTCTATGGAGATTTTTAAGTACTGTAGTTCGTCAGCATTCCACAAGCGTACGCAATTTCAAAGCATGACATTTTAGTTCTCTATTTACTCAGTGTAACATCATCTTTCACATTATACAAAAAAACTGGGGTGTATATATTGAGTTTTGTTTTTTAATTCATTAAAATGTATTTTTCCCCAAAAAAACAGCACTGCGTTGCTTTAAGTGACAATTGTGTGGTTGGGTGGCGCTGTACCCAAACATTGAAATCGTTTTTTCCTGGTGCCTCCATGGCAGCATACCTGTGACAAGCTCCGCCTTGGCTCCTCCCTCAGGACTAGTGAATATTATAAAAGTGTTGGTTAGCACAGCCCCCACATTCTCCTTTTTTTCCTCATACCTCATGGCAGTGAATTCTGGTCGGTTGTCCTTACCTTCTGCATTCGGCAGCTTCCGTCTGGGTTCAAGCCTCTCCCGGACGCGGTCCCTTCTCTTGGGCAGCTAAATGCGCTGATAAGGTAGGGAGTCCCTTCTGTAGGATCTTTTGGGACAAGCAGTTTGTCTCTTAACTAAGAGCTCTATCTGCACAGTGGTGTTTAGGCATTTGCTCAGTTGCTGGCTACAGAGGTAGCAGCCATTTCTGCATTTACTTTTGTTTTCTCTCCAGGTTTTCTCCCAATCCTGCCTTGCACTAGTCCTCTTTGTATTCATTCCCCTTTCTTATTGTGCCTAGCCCCCTGTAAACTTTTCCAGCTCCTTAGGAGCCGCGCTCGCTTAGCGCCGGCTTTTTATTTATGTTCGGCGTCCTCAGTCGCGTTCTGCGCATGCGCCGGCGGTGCGCGTCTTCCGGGTTCTCGTCCCGACGGTCGGCGCATGCGCGGTGGATCCGGAGGCTGCGGTGGCCATTTTGGATGAGGGCAGAGCGACGCTTTTTGCCCACAAGATGTCAGGCACAAGTCTAAAGCATTCTTCGCCTCTATGGATCCCTCTAGTGGCTTCAGTGAGACACCTAAAGGTTGCAGGAAGTACTACGCAGTCAGATGGCTCCAGGGAAACACTCTCTTCTCTTCAGGTAAGTAAAAGTAAAAAAAAAAAAAAAAATAATAATAATGTATGCATACATATGTTTTCTTTTAAAAATAAGACGGATACGTGTATTATATGTTTATTTAAATTAAAAAAAAAAAAAAAAAAAGGGGAAGTAGAAGAAATATAGCTTAAGTAAAAGATAATAATTAAAGATAAATACACATATAAAATAAAATATATTTTTTTCGTGTCTCCGGAAATAATAATAATAAAAAAAAAAAAAAATCACACCATTTATTCAGAGGTAAATCCCCAGATTAGGATCTGACCCCTGGTTTCCTCTTTATTCTTTTCTTGGCTGCTACTTCTGCTAAATCCACTCAGTGTGAGCCATTCGCCACCTGTACAAGATCCTACTCTACAGATGAGGTAAGGACCTACGTTCAGGTAAGCTTACAGATCTTAAAGGAAAAGAGTGCACTGAGGCTGGTACTTTCTTTTCAGCCCTGTACGCCAGAAGATGTCTAAGAGAACCTCAAGGCGACATGTGGACCATGGTGACTCTAGTCCACGTGGAGACGGGTCGTCCAGGCATAGGGATCATAGGAGTGGCAGGTAATCATCGGCCAAATAAACGCCGTCACTCGCGCTCTTTGAAGCCTAGATCCCCGAAATGTCAGACCCGTGGAGTCACCCCACTTCCAGACAAACCGGTCTGGCGGAATTGCCCAGTGGCAGAGGGCCAAAGCCTGCAAATGGCGGACCTACCTAAATACGCGGGAGAGAGTTCCTTTGCGGATTTGGGCCTCACAATGCCGCCACAACAACCGGCATCTTCTACTCTGGAGCAATAGGCGGAGGCGTCCATTCCCGGGCCATCTTCAAGTGAAATCTCGCCCAACGCCTGTCTCTTCCTTCAAACATCAGGAAGAGAATACTATCTCAGGGGACTTCTCCGATGTCCATGATGCCTTTTGTTTCGCTTTCACCACGGTCCAGCCGTATGTGCAGGCGGTGAAACTAGCAATCGGCTGGGAGGAGACTGGCACAGAAGTCTAAATCGTGCCTCCCTTTTCTCCTCCAGATTGCCTTTTCCCTCTCATGGGCAAATTGAGGAGTGTGATTGAGGAAGAGTGGAAGAGGACGGAGAGAGAATTCTCCATTGTTCAACTAGGAAAGTTATACCTCCTCAAAAGCAGTTTCCGCAATGCTTGGAAGCCCTCCAGTAGTCGATGGAGTGGTGGTAAAGTTGGCAAAGAACGTCACATTGCCCATGTAAGACTCAACCTCACTTAGAGGTCACTGATTGTACCTGTGTAATGGGCCACGTTGGGCCTTGTTCGGCTCAGTAAATACTGGCCGGCTGCTGTTTTGTTTTCTATGTCTCTTGTATAAAAAATTAAAAAAGGGGACTCGACTTCACTTAGGCACCCACTAGACAGAAGGTTGGATCTTGATCTTCCACCAGACGGTGGGCAAACACTTGTAATCCTGCGATGGCCCTGACATCAATGTCCACCCCCCTTTACGTCTGGACAGATGTGATGGAGTGCGCAATGCAACTGGATATCCCAAGGGGGATACCACCAGGGCCTTAGATGAGCTAAAGCTCTAAGCAGATCTTATTGGTGAATCCGCAATCGATTCTTTTCTATGCTCCCCTGGGTCAATGCTCCACATAGTCATGGCCAAACGGGCCTTGTGACTGGAACCATAGTCAACAGATATTGCCTCAAAACAGAGCTGGTACAAGATACCTTCTGACGGGAAAGCCTTGTTTAGGGAGAAATTGGGTAAGACCATCTCTCGCATCAATGGCGGGAAATTAGGCCTGTTACCCCAAGACAGACGATCCGGGTGCTCCAGCTCATTCGCACCAAGTTTTTAATACTCCAAGAGTGAGGACTACAGACAGTCCAGACGGAAGAAGGCTGTAGGCAGAGCTAGAGAAGCAAGCATTCCACCTTCCTCAAGCCCGTATGCGGAAGCTCATGCCTACCTCCACAGGATTCTGCCAAATCCTTTTTCCCAAGGGGGGTCAGACTCAAGTACTTCTCGAGGATCCGGGTTCAAGGTGCAGGGATCCCTGGGTAGTCTTCACAGTTGAATATGGTCACTTCTGGGCGTTTATAGACACAGCCCCCCTCCAAATCTTATTTTTTTTCCGACAAGGGTGTCGATGTTCCCCCAGAAAATCTGAAGCACTAGTGTTTTTTCTTCTCTCCTGTGCAGGAGCAGCAAGCAGTGGTCCCAGTACCTCTATCAGAGAGATTCTCGGTTTTTACTCCACCCTGTTTCTAGTTCCCAAGAGAAACGAAGGTTGGAGTTCCGTGATGGATCTGAAGAGTCTAACTCGCTAAGATCCTCCTGGAAATCTCTAAATGGTTTCGCTTCAAACGATTGTTCGTTTATTCCAACCGAGGTATTGGATGTTATCAATAGACTTGCAGGATGCTTACCTGCATGTACCTGTACTCCTCTCCTGAAATATCCAGGGTTTGCAGTGGGGCATGTACATCTTCAATTTTTGAGCCTTCCCATTCGGCCTCTGCACATCACCAAAAGTCTTTATGAAGATCCTAATTGCTATCATAACCCCTCCAGGAGAATTAGGACTCTGAAGTACACCACTACAGAATGACCTTTGTCCCATGGTGAAGAATCCAGCCCAATTAGTGGAACAGAACAGTACAGTAAACTTCCCGCCTCAAAGGTAAAGTCCACTATTCGGCAGATGAAGGGAGTCAGTGTGACATCCTACCTGTGGGCATTGAACTGTCTGAGCCTAATAGGCCAGATGTTGTCATGCATCACTATGGTATTAGCATTCGAGACATTTCCAGCCAGAGTTTTGGAGGCGACAGAACAGACCGTATCTATCTCAATCCATATACCTGACGACCCTGATGCCCAGGAGTCTACATGGGTGGATGAAGAAATACACGCTTATGAAATCGCATCCATCAGGACATGTCAACTGGATCACAACTACTACCGATACCAGTGCGGCAAGTGGGGGCTCACACTAGATCCAGATCTCAGGGCAGGGAAGATGGTCCTTCCATACAACATGCCTAGTATCGAATAGCCTGGAGGTTCAGGAATCCTTCCTTTTGCATTGCTAACACTAGAAATTTGAGGTACAGGCAACCCAGTTCCCACCTCCGAATGGCCAAGAGGGCTGCAGTGTCTTATTGGCACTGACAAGAAGGAATGCACAGCAGGACCTGCTGAGGGAAGTGGAAACAATAATCCTTTGGGCAGAAAGGAATCTAAAGACTTAAAAACAGGCTTTCTGCCCAGTCATCTCAATTCAAGGGCCGTCCACCTATCTCGGGGGTTCGTTGATTCCAAAGAATGGTTTCTGCACCAGAAAGTTTTCACCTAGATAGTGGTCCAGTGGGTCCCCTCGAGCCGGACCTATTTGCGACAGCACCAAGATTTCAAAGTTCGTCCCGAGGCCTCCTCATCCCCAAGCAGAAGCAGTAGATGCGATCCCTGCAACCTGGTCTATGCCTTTTTTCCAGGGTCTCTCATTCCAAAGCTCCTGTGGAGCCTCATGGTAGGAACCATGACGGTGATAGCAGGCCTACCGCACTGGCCAAGACATCCTTGTTTTCCCACAACAATGTACCTGAATACCAAGCCTTCAGTCAGGGTTCCAATAATACCTTTCTCCTGTCATAAGTACGTCGCACCTATCCAGTTCCCCACAGGTTGGATCTTCACATCTGGCAGATGAAAGGGAAAGGTTCCAATCCATAGGATGTTCCAACAAGGTTATCGCAACCCTGCTCAGGGCAAGAAAGCCATCCACAAACAGGATATAGGATAGGCTTATATAGTTACATTGTTGATCAAGTTGAGAAAAGACTCAAGTCCATCCAGTACAACCACAAACAAGGTGCGGAACAGGTTCTGGGCCTTCATGATTGGCAGAAGCGGTGTTCCAGATTCTCCATCATCCTCTCAAATTCTTGAATGCTTGCAGGCAGGCTTAGACCTAGGTCTTGCTTGAGTACACTAAGGGTACGTGCAGCGGCAATTTCAGCAGCAGCCAGTTAAAATGGACAGAGGATTCATTAATAATCCAATTTTTCAAAGCCGTCAAAGAGCCGATCGCCAACTAAACATTCTTTTCCACTCGGGGCCTTGCTATCATCCTAGAGTCCTTAGCCAATTCACCTCTTGTCCCTTCAGAGTCAACATCGCTTTGGAATCTAACCATGCAGCTATTCTTCTGCATAGCCATAATCTCTGGCAGACATGTTTGCAGTACTCCCAGATTTAGGAGCGGATTATAATCCTATCATATTCTATCCTGACAGAGTGGAACTCGGAACTGTTCGGGGATTTAGCCCCAAGGTCATATCATCCTCGAACATGTCATAAACTTGGGCGCTTCCAACATTTTCAAGACAGGGCTCAGGTTCCCTTCACGAGCTGGACATTTTCTCCACTTTCAGGTGACATCCGCAGGCTACGGCATCCTTCAGGGACTCTACCAGGTTGTTTTTAACTCCCTAGGTTGGAAAACAAGGGCATGGAGGCGCCAGCAAGAACGATTGCCTTGTGGCTCATCCACAAGGTGTACAGGGCAAAAGGACTGTGATCCTCTTTGGCAGTCTGGGCGTACTCCACCAGAGCGGTTCCTGCCTCTTGGGCGGCAAGAGCGAGTGCATCAATTGAAGCTATTCGCAGCGCAACGACTGGGGCGTCCCAGCATATGTTTCTGAAAAATTTGCAGAGTGGAGCTCTTTTTCATCAGTGGAGTTCGGCAGTCAGACGGCGAATAGGCCTTTTGGTTCTTCTTTTAAATGATAAAAAAAAAAAAAAAAAAACTCTTTGAATCATCCCACCCATCTCAGCTAGTTATTTGTCACAGGTATGCTGCCATGGAGGCACCAGGAAAACGGAAAATTGTATCATACTTACCAGTAATTTTCCTTTCCTGGTGCCTATCCATGGCAGCATACAATCCCTCCCTTCGGTATTCTATATTACGGAGAATGTGGGGGCTGTGCTAACCAACACTTTTATAATATTCACTAGTCCTGAGGGAGGAGCCAAGGCGGAGCTTGTCACAGGTATGCTGCCATGGATAGGCACCAGGAAAGGAAAATTACTGGTAAGTATGATACAATTTTCCGTTTTTTTCCTCACACAGAGCTTTCTTTTGGTGGTATTTGATCACCTCTGCGGTTTTTATTTTTTGCGCTATAAACAAAAAAAGGCCGACAATATTGAAAAAAATATATATATTTTTAACTTTTTTGCTATAATAAATATCCCTAATTTAAAAAAAATAAAATAACTTCTTCATCAGTTTAGGCCGATATATATCCTTCTACATATTTTGGGTTAAAAATAAAAAATCGCAATAAACGTATATTGATTGGTTTGCACAAAAGTTATAGCGCCTACAAAATAGGGAATAGATTTATGGCATTTTATTATTAATTTTTTTTTTTTACTAGTTTTTTATCGGGACTGCGACATTGCGGCGGAGAGATCGGACACTTTTGACACATTTTTGGGACCATTGACATTTATACAGCGATCACGGCTATAAAAATGCACTGATTACTGTGTAAATGTCACTGGCAGGGAAGGGGTTAACACTAGGGGCGATCAAGGGGTTAACCGTGTTCTCTCAGCGTGTTCTAACTGTGGGGGGAGGTGGGACTGACTAGAGGAGAAGCCAATTTTTGTTCCTGCCAAGTAGGAACATACAATCTGTTTCTCCTCCCCTGTCAGAGCAGGGATTTGTGTGTTTACACATACAAATCCCCGTTCTGGCTCCCGCTGGAGTCTGGACACGTGCATCAGGTCCCCTGCTGTGCAGCGGGTGCGAATGCCTCCTTTGACTCTTAAAGGAGCCGCCATACACATAGGGCGACTCACGCAGGAGAGCCAACCTGCTGCCGTATATGTACAGAAGCCTGACGGGAAGTAGTTAAAAGACCACTGCGCAAATATAGTGTGACATAAACCACCATTTTATTCCCTGCTAAAATAATTATATGTTTGGGGTTTTTAAGTAATTTTCAAAAAGTGCCAGAAAAGGTCTGGTCTTGAAGTGGTTAATTGAAAAAAAAAAAAAAAAAGAGAGAATGTGAAAGTAATGATGAAAATCTCTCGTCGTGCAGTAACCCCCTCACCTAATAATGGGGTACATGCAGCCCCTTTCATTTATGTCATCTCTCCCCTTCTCACACATCCGGAGAGGAGCAGAGACCGGAAACACGATCAGTAAACTACAACTCCCGCCATGCTCTGCGCCACCCATCCGCTTAGGCACCCTGCTTCCCTCTAGCGGAGGTAGGAGCGCAGCACCCCTTCTCTCCCTTCCCTCGCAGTGCCTCGGAAGCACTTCTGACTTCCTCTCATGGCGCCCGCGCAGGCGCGCTCGGCCCCCACCGCGGCGTTCCGCGTAGAGCCAGCGATAAAAGGAACGTAGGAGGGAGGCCCGAAGATGTCTAAGGGCCCCGTCCCCACTTCACCGTCCGCCTCGTCCGCTTCCCCGGCAGCAGTGGCGAGCGGAGCGCTCCAGGCGCAGCCCGAGAAGCCGCAGCACTACACGTACGTAAAAAAAAACACGGCACAAGACGGCTGACGTCAGCGGGAGGCGTGAGTCACGCGCAGTGCCCCGCGCCCAGGCCGGCGGGAACCGGTCAAACCTGGAGAAAGTGGGCGGTGCCTTGTTGGGGCGCCAGGCGTGCGGGGCTCGGCGTTGTCAGAGAGTACAGGATGTGTCACCGCTTCCGGGAGAGGTCCTCACCTACTGTGACAGGGACTTCCCCTTTAATGTGTGTCCTTCCTGTACTTACCTCACAAGGGTGGACCCAGGAGGACTCTGCAAACTCTCTATATTCTACTGATAATGAATCACCCTTCATACCCTGAACATCCACTTCAGGTGCACCCCCCCCCATCTCTACATAGTAATAATACATAGCACACACCCCCCCCCCCACTGTATTTATATAAATACAAATTATCAGTATTACTCATGGAGAGAAGGGCCCCTTACATTGGGGGTCAGCGGAGGAGGGCCCCTTACATTGGGGGTCAGCGGAAGAGGGCCCCTTACATTGGGGGTCAGCGGAGGAGGGCCCCTTACATTGGGGGTCATCGGAGGAGGGCCCCTTACATTGGGGGTCATCGGAGGAGGGCCCCTTACATTGGGGGTCAGCGGAAGAGGGCCCCTTACATTGGGGGTCAGCGGAGGACGGCCCCTTACATTGGGGGTCAGCGGAGGAGGGCCCCTTACATTGGTGGTCAGCGGAGGAGGGCCCCTTACATTGGTGGTCAGCGGAGGAGGGCCCCTTACATTGGGGGTCAGCGGAAGAGGGCCCCTTACATTGGGGGTCAGCGGAAGAGGGCCCCTTACATTGGGGGTCAGCGGAGGACGGCCCCTTACATTGGGAGTCAGCGGAGGAGGGCCCCTTACATTGGTGGTCAGCGGAGGAGGGCCCCTTACATTGGGGGTCAGCGGAGGAGGGCCCCTTACATTGGGGGTCAGCGGAGGAGGGCCCCTTACATTGGGGGTCAGCGGAGGACGGCCCCTTACATTGGGGATCAGCGGAGGAGGGCCTCTTACATTGGGGGTCAGCGGAGGAGGGCCCCTTACATTGGGGGTCAGCGGAGGAGGGCCCCTTACGTTGGGGGTCAGCGGAGGAGGGCCCCTTACGTTGGGGGTCAGCGGAAGAGGGCCCCTTACATTGGGGGTCAGCGGAAGAGGGCCCCTTACATTGGGGGTCAGCGGAGGACGGCCCCTTACATTGGGGGTCAGCGGAGGAGGGCCCCTTACATTGGGGGTCAGCGGAGGACGGCCCCTTACATTGGGGGTCAGCGGAGGAGGGCCCCTTACATTGGGGGTCAGCGGAGGACGGCCCCTTACATTGGGGGTCAGCGGAGGAGGGCCCCTTACATTGGGGGTCAGCGGAGGAGGGCCCCTTACATTGGGGGTCAGCGGAGGAGGGCCCCTTACATTGGGAGTCAGCGGAGGAGGGCCCCCTTACATTGGGGGTCAGCGGCAGGGCCATCTTAATAGCCTCATGGGCCCCTGGGCAAAGTAATCCTATGGGCCCCTACAAGGTTGCCCCAATTTACGCACCAACTCTCAAGAATGGTAGTACAATATTTCTACTTTACAGTATGTGACTTGCCACCGTCCCCTGTCACCAGATTCGGCGTGTCACTTGCCACTGTCACCTGCAACAAAATTCAGCATATTACTTTCCACTGTCACCTGCCACACAATTCAGTGTGTCACTTGCCACTGTCACCAGATTCAGTGTGTCACTTGCCACCAAATTCAGCGTGTCACTTGCCACCAAATTCAGTGTGTCACTTGCCACCAAATTCAGCGTGTCACTTGCCATTGTCACCTGCCACCAGATTCGGTGTGTCACTTGCCACTATCACCAGATTCAGTGTGTCACTTGCCACCAAATTCAGCGTGTCACCTGCCACCAGATTCGGTGTGTCACTTGCCACTATCACCAGATTCAGCGTGTCTGGAAGGGGGGGAGAAGGAAGGGAGAGAAGGATGGGGGGAGGGTGAAGGAAAGCGGGAAAAAAAAGAGGAGTAGGGAGGAGAGAGAGGAGGAGGGGGGAGAGGTGGGGGAGAGAAGCAAGGCGAGGGAGAAGGAAGAGGGGAGGTGGAGGAGAGAAATGGGGGGGAGAGAAGGAAGGCAAGGGAGAAGGAAGAGGGGAGGTGGAGGAGAGAAATGGGGGGGGGGGAGGAAGGCGAGGGAGAAGGAAGAGGGGAGGTGGAGGAGAGAAATGGGGGGGGGTGAAGGAAGAGGGGAGGTGGAGGAGAGAAATGGGGGGGAGAGAAGGAAGGCGAGGGAGAAGGAAGAGGGGAGGTGGAGGAGAGAAATGGGGGGGGGGAGAAGGAAGAGGGGAGGTGGAGGAGAGGAATGGGGGGGGGGGGGAGGAAGGCGAGGGAGAAGGAAGAGGGGAGGTGGAGGAGAGAAATGGGGGGGGGGGGGAGGAAGGCGAGGGAGAAGGAAGAGGGGAGGTGGAGGAGAGAAATGGGGGGGGGGGGAAGGAAGGCGAGGGAGAAGGAAGAGGGGAGGTGGAGGAGAGAAATGGGGGGGAGAGAAGGAAGGAGGGAGAAAGAAGAGGAGGGGGGGGGGGGAAGGAAAGCGGGAAAAAAAGTGGAGCAAGGAGAAGGGAGGAGAGAGAGGAGGAGGGGGGGAGAGGAGGGGGGAGAAAAGGAAGGGGGGCAGAGAGGGAGAGAAGAAGGGGGGAGAGGGAGAGAAGAAGGGGGGAGAGAGAGAAGTAAGGGGGGGAGAGAAGAAGGGGGGAGAGAGAAGTAAGGGGGGGGAGAGAAGGAAGGGGGAGAGAGGAAGGGGGAGAGAAGAAGGGGGGAGAGAGAAGGAAGGGGTCTTTGACCTTTGACTTTTTAGTCTTCCCGCCCACAGTCACTCATCCCCTTCACAGACGTAGCTAGCAGCACACATGCAAGGAGAGAGGGGCGGGAGAAGGCATGTGGAGGGTACAGGACGGAGCGGCGTGTCACTGCACATTGAGCAGTGAGGGTGGAGCGGCTCAGCAGCCATCAAGGGAGGAGAGGAGAAGCTACGGGTTTCCTGGCCATTCCCGGGTGTGCTGCGGATGTTCCGCGGGCGACGGAAGGTGTTTCTGAACTTTCTGGTGCTGTGGAGAGCCTTAGTTAGCTGGTATCTTCGGCGGTGATGTGGAGCTGTACACCGCCAAAGATACCAGCTAACTAAGGCTCTCCACAGCACCAGAAACACATTCCTCCGCTCGCGGAACATCTGCAGCACACACAGGAATGGCCAGGAAGAAATGCACCATACCAAGCTCCCTCCCTCACTTCTTTCCTCCTATAGATTGAGCGCCGCCGCTGCCGACTACTCATTCAGCTCACCTCGAGCGCAAACACCAACTGACACTCCTCCGGGGGCCCTGGCTAGTTTTCCAGCTCTGATGGGGAGCTATTTGTCCAGCTCTGATGGGGCCCAAGGTCACGTGGGGCCCCCGGGCTGTGCCCAGGGGTGCCCGCTCAGTAAGACGGCCCTGGTCAGCGGAGGAGGGCCCCTTACATTGGGGGTCAGCGGAGGACGGCCCCTTACATTGGGGGTCAGCGGAGAAGGGCCTCTTACATTGGGGGTCAGTGGAGGAGGTCCCCTTATGTTGGGGGTCAGCGGAGGAGGGCCCCTTATGTTGGGGGTCAGCGGAGGAGGGCCCCTTACGTTGAGGGTCAACGGAGGAGGGCCCCTTACATTGAGGGTCAACGGAGGAGGGCCCCTTTTGTTGGGGTCAGCGGAGGAGGGCCCCTTACATTGGTGGTCAGCGGAGGAGGGCCCCTTACATTGGTGGTCAGCGGAGGAGGGCCCCTTACATTGGGGGTCAGCGGAGGAGGGCCCCTTACATTGGTGGTCAGCGGAGGAGGGCCCCTTACATTGGTGGTCAGCGGAGGAGGGCCCCTTACATTGGTGGTCAGCGGAGGAGGGCCCCTTACATTGGTGGTCAGCGGAGGAGGGCCCCTTACATTGGTGGTCAGCGGAGGAGGGCCCCTTACATTGGTGGTCAGCGGAGGAGGGCCCCTTACATTGGTGGTCAGCGGAGGAGGGCCTCTTATGCCGCGTACAGACGGTCGTTTTTTGTGATAGAAAAAAACTTTTTATGTGATGAAAAAAAACAAAGTTTTTCAAACTTCATTTTCAAAAACGATGTAGCATGCACGCCATCGTTTTTTCCAAAAGCTCTAGCAAAGCGCGGTTACGTTCAGCACGTACGACGGCACTCTATTCCATTTAAACTCGAGTCCTAACTTGCTTCTGAGCATGCGCAGGTTTAAAAACGTCGTTTTAAACGTTGTTTTAGCCTACACATGGTCATTTTTTATGACACAAAAAACGACGTTTTCCCCACACACTGTCATTTAAAATGCCGTTTTTAAAAACGTTGTTTTTTTACATCACATAAAGCGACCGTGTGTACGGGGCATTACATTGGGGGTCAGCGGAGGAGGGCCCCTTACATTGGGGGTCAGCGGAGGAGGGCTCATTACATTGGGGGGTCAGCGGAGGAGGGCCCCTTATGTTGGGGGTCAGCGGAGGAGGGCCCCTTACATTGGGGGTCAGCGGAGGAGGGCCCATTACATTGGGGGGTCAGTGGAGGAGGGCCCCTTATGTTGGGGGTCAGCGGAGGAGGGCCCCTTACATTGGGGGTCAGCGGAGAAGGGCCCCTTACATTGGGGGTCAGCAGAGCAGGGCCCCTTACGTTGTAGGGGCAGCGGAGGAGGGCCCCTTACGTTGGTGGTCAGGGGAGGAGGGCCCCTTACATTCGGGGTCAGCGGAGGAGAGCCCCTTACATGGTGGTCAGCGGAGGAGGGCTCCCTTAAGTTAGTGGTCAGCGGAGGAGGCTCCCTTGCGTTGGTGGTCAGCGAAGGGGGGCTCCCTTACGTTGGTGGTCAGTGGAGGAGGGCCCCTTACGTTGGTGGTCAGCGGAGGAGGCTCCCTTACGTTGGTGGTCAGTGGAGAAGGGCCCCTTACACTGGGGGTCAGCGGAGGAGGGCCTCTTACACTGGTGGTCAGTGGAGGAGGGCCTCTTACACTGATGGTCAGTGGAGGAGGGCCTCTTACACTGGTGGTCAGTGGAGGAGGGTTCCTCACTTTGATGGTCAGTGGAGGAGGGCCTCTTACACTGATGGTCAGTGGAGGAGGGTTCCTCACTTTGATTGTTAGTGGAGGAGGGCCTTACATTTGTGGTCAGTGGAGGAGTGCCCTCTTACATTGGTGGTCAGTGGAGGAGGGCCCCTTACATTGGTGGTCAGCAGGGGAGGGCCCCTTATATTGGTAGTGCGCAGAGTAGAGCCTCATTACTTTGGTGGTCAGTAGAGAAGAATGCCTTTACATTGGTGGTGGTCAGAATAGCCCATCTATTGGGGGTCAGTGTAGTGCCTTCTAACATTAGTGGTCAGTAGGAAGAGTACCCTGACACATTGGGGGTCAGCAGCAAGACTGCACTGTTACATTGGGGGCCAGTAGGAAGAGTGCCTTGTCTAATTGGGGGTCAGTAGAAAGAATGTCCCATTATATTGGGGATCAGTAGGAAGAGTGCCTGTTAAATTGGGGGTACCTTGTTACATTGGGGGCCCCCATTACATTGGGGGCCAGTAGGGAATGTGCCCTGTTACATTGAGGGCCAGTAGAAAAATCCTATTAAAATTGGGTGTCAGTGTAATGCCTTCTTACAATGGTGGTCAATAGGAAGATAAATCCACCACTGTTCACTTCTTAAGCAATCTGTAGAGAAGCCCTAAAATCCATAGAACATTGGCTGAGAAAGGCTATTCCTATATACAGTGTATATAAAAAGTCTACACACCTCTGTTAAAATGTCAGGTTTCTGTGTATAAAAAAAAAGAGAGACATTTCGGAACTTTTTCCACCTTTAGGGCACTTTAACACTTAGGCGCGGGGGCGTTGGCGGTAAAGCTGCTGTTTTAGCTGCGATTTACCGGTTTGGAGGAGCTTTTTGGCTGTTAGTGGGGTGCATTTAAACCCCGCTAGCGGCCGGAAAAAGGGTTAAAAGCGCCCACAAAGCACCGCGGCAGGTGCTTCGGCAGCGCTGACCATTGATTTCAAAGCGCCTCAAAGATGCTGCTTGCAGAACTTTTATTAACGTTCTGCAAGTGCACCGCTCCAGTGTGAAAGCACTCAGTGACTGGAGAGGCGCTTTGCAGGTACTATTTTTAGCGCCTGTAAAGTGTGAAAGTAGCCTTAATGTGACCTATAAACTGTACAAATTGAATATCAAACTGAAATCTTTTAAGGGGGGGGGGGAGTAAAAATAAAAAAATAAAATAATGTGGTTGCATAAGTGTGCACACCCTCTTATAACTGGGGATGTAGCTGTGCTCAGAATTAAGCAATCATATTCAAACTCGTGATAAATAGGAGTCAGTACACACCTGTCATCATTTAAAGTGCCTCTGATTAACCCCAAGTAATGTTCAGCTGTTCTAGTAGGTCTTTCCTGACATTTTCTTAGTGGCATCCTACAGCAAAAGCCATGGTCCACAGAGAGCTTCCAAAGCATCAGAGGGATCTTATTGTTAAAAGGTATCAGTCAGGAGAAGGGTATAAAAGAATTTCCAAGGCATTAGATATACTATGAAACACAGTGAAGACCGTCATCATCAAATGGAGAAAATCTGCCACAACAGTGACATTACCAAGAACTGGACATTCCTCCAAAATGTATGATAAGAAAACTGGTCGGAGGCTGCCAAGAGGTCAACAGCAACATTAAAGGAGCTGCAGGAATATCTGGCAAGTACTGGCTGTGTGGTACATGTGACAACAATCTCCCGTATTCTTCATATGTTTGGGCTTTGGGGTAGAGTAGCAAGAAGGAAGCCTTTTCTTACAAAGAAAACATCAAAGCCCGGATAATTTTTGGAAAAACACATCTGAAGTCTCCCAAAAGCCTGTGAGAAAATGTGTTGTGGTCTGATTAACTTTTTGGCCAAAATTCCAAGATATGTTTGGTGCAAAAACAACACTGCACATCACCAAAAAAAACACCATACTCACCGTGAAGCATGGTGGTGGCAGGATCATGCTTTGGGGCGGTTTTTCTTCAGCTGGAACAGGGGCTTTAGTCAAGGTAGAGGGAATTGTGAACAGCTCCAAATAGTAGTCAATATTGGCACAAAACATTCAGGCTTCTGCTAGAAAGCTGAACATGAAGAGGAACTTCATCTTTCAGCATGACAACGACCGAAAGCAAACATCCAAATCAACAAAAGAGTGACTTCACCAGAAGAAAATTATAGTTTTGGAATGGCCCAGCCAGAGCCCAGATCCGAATCAGATTGAAAATCTGTGGGGTGATCTGAAGAGGACTGTGCACAGGAGATGTTCTCGCAATCTGACAGATTTGGAGTGTTTTTGCAAAGAAGAGTGGGCACAAGTCAAGATGTGCCATGCTGATAGACGCATACCCAAAAAGACTGAGTGCTGTGATAAAATCAAAAGGTGCTTCAACAAAGTATAAGACCCCCATACACACTGATTTTCTGCAGATTATTTGTCTTCAGATTTACCAAAACCACGTAGTGCAAGGGCTTGCCTGATTGAAACTCTCTAGGTTTGACCTCATATTATATGGTTTTGGTAAATCTGAAGACAAAAATCTGCAGAAAACGTAATAGTGTGTACGGGGCTTTAGTTGAAGGATGTGCACACTTATGCAACCATATTATTATTTTTTTTCTTCCCCCCACCTAAAAGATTTCAGTTTGTTGTTCAACTGAGTTGTACAGTTTATATGTGACATTAAAGGTGGAAAAAGTTCGTAAATTATTTATTTTTGTCTAATTTTTTTACATCACAGAAACCTGACCTTTTAACAGGGGTGTGTAGACTTCTTTTATCCACTGTACCTTTAGAGAGATGACGCCCCATTCTGTAAAACACAAATAGTAAGGCTGCATTCACATCTGAGTGTTTTCAGTTCGTATAACGCTCCTCTCAAAAGTTCCAGAATGCCCAACAAGCAAAATCCCATTCATTTAACCACTTGCTTACGGGGCACATATACCCCCTTCCTGTCCAGGCGAAATTTCAGCTTTCAGAACTGTCACGATTTGAATGACAATTGTGCGACGTGGCTCCCAAACAAAATTGACGTCCTTTTTTTTTTACACAAATAGAGCTTTCTTTTGGTGGTATTTGATCACCTCTACGGATTTTACTTCTTGCGCTATAAACAAAAATAGAGTGACAATTTTGAAAAAAAACCACAATATTTTTTACTTTTTGCTATAATAAATATAAAAAAAAACAAAAAAAAAGATTTTTTCTCAGTTTAGTCCGATACGTATTCTTCTACATATTTTTGGTAAAAAAAAAAAAAAATGGCAATAAGCGTATAGTGATTGGTTTGTGCAAATGTTATAGCGCCTACAAAATAGGGGATAGAATTATGACAATTTTTTTTTCTTTTACTAGTAATGGTGGCGATCTGCGATTTTTGTCAGGACTGCGATATTACGGCGGACACATTGGACACTTTTGACACATTTTTGGGACCATTCACATTTATACAGCGCACGCGCATCTGCACCTGAGTGACGTGGCGGGCACGCGCCCCCCAGCGCCGGGAGGCCAGAGGCCGTATATTGATGGCTTCCTGGCATTTTAAAGCCACCTTGTGGCCATAAATGGGCAACGGCCGGATGGCAAGTGGTTAAATGGTCCCTGTTCACATATGAGTGTTCTGTTGCTTGAGCCCGAAGCTCAAAAAAGTACATAAGCTTCTTGTGAATATCACACCTGAGTGAATATCACACTATCTTTTTCAGGCGTTTTGGGGTCCAAAGGTCACCAATGTAAAAGGAAGAAAAATGCCTGTAATCTGCCTAAAAATAAGCTCATGTACTTTTTTGAGCTTCAGGCGTTTTGCTTCAGGTGACAGAACGCTCAGATGTGAACAGGGAACATTTAAATTAATAGGATTTTGCATGTTGGGCATTTTGGAACTTTTGAGATGAGCGTTTTACGAGCTTAAAATGCTCAGGTGTGAATGCAGCCGGCAGATTACAGGCGTTTTTTTACTGGTTTTTACATTGGTGACCCTTGGACCTCAAAACGTCTGTACAAAAACACACAAAAAAATACCTGAAAACTATACGTTCAGTTGTGAATGCAGCCTAACTGATGGGATCCATACCACTATTGTACAGTCTGCACTTCTGAGTTTTCATCTAGTGGATTCCCTTAAAGCGGTGGTTCCCCTAAAAATAGGACAGGCATCCGACCGACGCATCCATCGCGTCACGAGATGCCGAAAGAAGCCGAACGTCGGTGCGGCTCTATACGGCGCATGCGCAACGACGTTCGGCTTCTTTCGGCATCTCGTGACGCGATGGATGCGTCGGTCGGATGCCTGTCCATCAATAAGGAACGCCCACCGCCAGCATCGTACCCGGAAGTGGCGGTGGGAAGGAATAATACAAACGCTACGTACGGAGGTATTATTTACATATAACCAGCCGATTCTAACTGTAATTATTATACCAAATGCAATGTCAAAACTTTATTTTTAGGGGAACCACCCCTTTAAAGTTCCACAAGCGGCATTCATTCTGCATGTTCACAAAAACACATCTGACATAGACATTAAAGAGCGGCTATTGCCAAAACGTATTTTGCCAGTTTTCATTAGGGTACGTAAAAGTTACCCCACACTTCCTTTTCTTAGAAAGAAAATAGAAATGAGAAATATAATAGAAATTAGTAAAAATCCCTCCAAAATGAGGGGAAATCTCTCTTGTCACCAGAAAAGTTGTCTGTCTCTCTTTGAAGATTTTCCCTCCCTAATTTGGTGGCAGCTGTGGTATTGTGAGTTTTTCCCAAAATGTTTTTCTCTTGGTGACAAATCTTACCAGGACAGATACAGATCAACCCCAATCCATATACTGCAGACTCAAGATCACTCCCATTCCATACAATTCATACCTCAGATCAGCCCCAGTCCATACATTTCATACCCCAGATCAGCTCCAGTCCATCCAATTCTATCCTCAGTTCAGCCCCAGTCCATACACTTCATATCTCATATCAGCTCCAGTCCATACACTTCATATCTCATATTAGCTCCAGCCCATACAATTCTAACCTCAGATCAGCCCCAGTCCATACATTTCATACCCCAGATCAGCTCCAGTCCATACACTTCATACCTCAGTTCAGCCCCAGTTCATACCTCAGATCAGCCCCAGTCCATACACTTCATACCTCAGATCAGCCCCAGTCCATACACTTCATACCTCAGATCAGCCCCAGTCCATACACTTCATTCTCCAGTCCATACACTTCATTCTCCAGTCCATACACTTCATACCTCACTTCAGCCCCAGTTCATACACTTCATACCACAGATCAGCCCCAGTCCATACACTTCATACCTCAGATCAGCCCCAGTCCATACACTTCATACCTCAGATCAGCCCCAGTCCATACACTTCATTCTCTAGTCCATACACTTCATACCTCAGATCAGCTCCAGTCCATACACTACATACCTCAGATCAGCCCCAGTCCATGCACTTCATTCTCCAGTCCATACACTTCATACCTCAGTTCAGCCCCAGTTCATACATTTCATACCTCAGATCAGCCCCAGTCCATACACTTCATACCTCAGATCAGCCCCAGTCCATACACTTCATACCTCAGATCAGCCCCAGTTCATACATTTCATACCTCAGATCGGACCCATTCCATACACTTCATACCTCAGATCAGCCCCAGTCCATACACTTCATACCTCAGATCAGCCCCAGTCCATACACTTCATTCTCTAGTCCATACACTTCATACCTCAGATCAGCTCCAGTCCATACACTACATACCTCAGATCAGCCCCAGTCCATGCACTTCATTCTCCAGTCCATACACTTCATACCTCAGTTCAGCCCCAGTTCATACATTTCATACCTCAGATCAGCCCCAGTCCATACACTTCATACCTCAGATCAGCCCCAGTTCATACATTTCATACCTCAGATCGGACCCAGTCCATACACTTCATACCTCAGATCAGCCCCAGTTCATACATTTCATACCTCAGATCGGACCCAGTCCATACACTTCATACCTCAGATCAGCCCCAGTCCATACACTTCATACCTCAGATCAGCCCCAGTCCATACACTTCATACCTCAGATCAGCCCCAGTCCATACACATCATTCTCTAGTCTAGTCCATACACTTTATACCTCAGATCAGCCCCAGTCCATACACTACATACCTCAGATCAGCTCCAGTCCATACACTTCATATCTCAGATCAGCCCCGGTCCATACACTTCATACCTCAGATTAGCCCCGATCCATACACTTCATTCTCCAGTCCATACACTTCATACCTCAGATCAGCCCCAGTCCATACACTACATACCTCAGATCAGCTCCAGTCCATACACTTCATATCTCAGATCAGCCCCGGTCCATACACTTTATACCTCAGATTAGCCCCGATCCATACACTTCATTCTCCAGTCCATACACTTCATACCTCAGATCAGCCCCAGTCCATACACATCATATCTCAGATCAGCCCCGGGCCATACACTTCATACCTCAGATCAGCCCCAGTCCATACACATCATATCTCAGATCAGCCCCGGGCCATACACTTCATACCTCAGATCAGCCCCAGTCCATACACTTCATGTTCCAGTCCATACACTTCATACCTCAGATCGGCCCCAGTCCATACACTACATACCTCAGATAAGCTCCAGTCCATACACTACAAGCCCAACCCCTGAAAAACAACCCCACGTCATAATCCCCTCTCCACCAAATAATTTGGACCAGTGCACAAAGCAAGGTCCATAAAGATATGGATGAGCGAGTTTGGGGTGTAGGAACTTGACCTCAACCAGATAGAACAACTTTGGGACTGTGAGCCAGGCCTTCTCGTCCAACATTAGTGCCTGACGGACCTCACAAATGCTCTTCTGAAAGAATGGTCAAACTTTCCCATAGACACACTCCTAAACCTTGTGGACAACAGCAAACCCAATATTAAACCCTACGGACTAAGACTGGGATGCCATTATTGTTCATGTGTGTGTAAAGGCAGACGTCCCAATACTTTTGGTAATATAGTGTATGTCTATTCCGGGAGAATATCACTGCACAGTACTGGACACGACCGTGTCTTTTATACCACTAGAACAAAAAAAATAGACAGTGGACACTGTTAGGTTCCTGCATGTGCCTTTCCTTCATTTACATAACAGCCATGTGCCCTGAAATGCCAGGTTGATCTGTTGGAGAAACATTGACCACAGTTGTCATGGCTGACCTATGGTCTACCTCCTCCTGCTCTTTAAACCCTAGCTGGGCTTCCATTTACTGTTTTTTACCCAATAGGGGTAAGCAAGCATTAAGGGGAAAGCCATAACAGTCGGGGTTAATGCTTTCCCTAGCAGATTAGCCTGTTTTTTGGGAGGTTCTAGGTCAGGGGTCCTCAAACTTTTTAAACAGGGGGCCAGTTCACGGTTTCTTAGACTGTTGGGGGGCTGGACTATAGTTTAAAAAAATATGAACCTATGCACACATCTTATTTGAAGTGCAAAAAAAACAGGAAAAACCTAGATAATATTTAAAATAAAGAACAATTTTTATCAACATAAACTTATTAGTATTTCACAGACTCCCCTCATCACAGAACCCCCTCCCCAACACAGACCCCCCTCATCACAGAACCACTCCCCAACACAGAACCCCCTCATCACAGAACCACGTCCCAACACAGACCCCCCTCATCATGGAACCCCCCCATCACAGATTCCTCTCCATCACCGATCCCCCTATCAAAGATTCCCCCCATATTAGGCCCCCCATCACAAAGCCCCCCCCACCCCAACAGAAACTTCTCTCTATCACAAAGCCCCCAATAACAGACCCCCCACCACAAACACCTCTCCATCAAAAAGCCCCCATAACAGATCCTCTCCATCATAAAGCCCCCCAACACAAATTCCTCTCCATCACAAAGACCAGAATAACAGACCCCGATAACATATTCCCAATCACAGACTCCTCTCCATCACAGATCCCCCCCATCAAAAAGCCCCCATATCAGGTCCCCCCAAAAGCAGACCCCCCCCCATCACAGACTCCCCCCATCACAAAGCCCAGAATAACAGACCCCCATAACATATTCCCAATCACAGACTCATCTCCATCACAGATTCCCCCCATTAAAAAGCCCCCATATCAGGTCCCCCCAAAAGCAGACCCCCCCCCCATCACAAAGCCCACCCAACACAAACTCCTCTCCTCACATAGCCCCCCATCACAGATCTCCCCCTTTTACAGATCCCCCCCCCCCATCGATTTTACACTGCCGCCCCTTCTATAACATCCCAGCACTCCGCCTCTCTGCTACCTCAATCACACAAGACGCAAAGCATGGCAGGTCCGGACAAAGGGCGGGACTTTGCTAGTGAAAGGCAGGTCTTTGATTGCTGAAACCGCCCGGCTGCTTTACTCAAAAGACTCGCCTTTTGTCCGGACCTGTCGTGTTTCTCATCGTGTGTTATAAAAAGGTAGAAGAGGGGGATTGCTGCCATATTAAAGGGGCAGTCTGTGGGCCGGGTAAACCACACTGGCGGACCGGATCCATCCCGCGGGCCATAGTTTGAGGAGCCCTGTTCTAGGTTGTTCTGCGAATAACCTATGAGTGCTTGCAAAAATCAGGAGGCACCTGCACTATACACTGATTGGTGGCTTGTAGTGTAACAAATAATGGGCCATTTCAGATACATCGGCGTATCTTTAGTGCGGCGTAGCGCATCTGATATGCTACGCCGATGTAACATAGAGAGGAAAGATCACTAAACACAAAGCACTCGCCGACAACGTTGCGCCGTCGTAACGTAAATAGGCCGGCGTAAGCCCGCCTAATTCAAAGTAGGTGGAAGGTGGGCGTGATGTATTTAAATGAATCGTGAACCCATGTAAATGAAGCGCCGAACGAACGGCGCATGCGCGCGCATGCTCAGTATCACGTCGAATTTACTCCCTAACATACGCCGGCTCAATGCCTGTGACGTGAACGTAACCTTCGCCCAGGCCCATTCACGTACGACTTACTTAAACAACGTAAAAATCGACGGCTGTTCCGACGTCCATACCTTAACATGACTTACCCCTGCTTTATGAGAGGTAAACTTACACCGGATGTAAGCCTTACGTAAACGGCATAGCTTAATACGACGGGCGCAAGTACGTTCGTGAATCGGCGTATCTAGGTCATTTGCATATTCGATGCGTAAATCGACGGAAGCGCCCCTTCCGGCCAGCGTAAATATGCACCCAAGATACGATGGCGTACTAAGACTTACATCGGTCGGAAGAAGCCATATTTCAGGCGTATCTAGTATTGTGAATAAGGCGCATAGATATGACGGCGCATCTCTACACTTACGCTGCGTATCTGTAGATACGCCAGCGTAAGTGTTTTCTGAATCTGGCCCAATGTCTATAAATGTGCTTTAAGTAACCAAATGGTAGGAATACCTAGCTTTCAGTACCTGCGAGATCGTAGAATTAGTACTAGGCACCATCTAAAATGTTACTGCTTAGTATCCATTTAAAAATGATAAATTCCATTGCAGTATTATCATCTTACGTTGTATATGATTCATAAATACAGATGTATTCATTAAAGCTTAGTTTACCAGAATCTCATATATTCAGCTAATTAGTATATCCTAGTAGGTGGGTAGTCGGTGTTCTCCCTAAAAAAAAAAAAAAAAAAAAACAGGCGCACGTGGCAAAAAATGGAAAAGGAATCGGTAACAAAAACATTAGAGAAATGTAAACCTTGCACAAATGTTTATGAAAATAACGTTTTATTAGTGTGCAGAAATACTCAAAATTTTCCGGTAAATATAAATATAAAATACATTTAGGTTGAAAATTGTGTGTGCTTTTGAAATGCCCAAAAAATGCTTTGCCCCACCAGGTTGGGTTTAAACAGTTGCCATTTGTTGCACCATATTTATTTTTTATTTTTTGCTGCCTTGATTTACCTTCTATTTGTCCTGTTAAGACAGGAATTGATGGAAAATTCAAAATTGTAGTTGTCATCTGGAAGAAAGTCTATTAACCACTTCAGCCCCGAACCATTTGGGTGGTGAAAGACCAGGTCACTTTTTGCGAAACGGCACTGTTTCGCTTTAACTGACAATAGCGCGGTCGTGCGACGTGGCTCCCAAACAAAATTGGCGTCCTTTTTTCCCCACAAATAGAGCTTTCTTTTGGTGGTATTTGATCACCTCTGCAGTTTTTATTTTTTGCGCTATAAACAAAAATAGAGCGTAAATTTTGAAAAAAATTCAATATTTTTTACTTTTTGCTATAATAAATATCCCTTTAAATATAATAAATATCCCAAAAATATATATAAAAAAAAACATTTCCTCAGTTTAGGCCGTTACGTATTCTTCTACATATTTGGTAAAAAAAAAAATCGCAATAATCGTTTATTGATTAGTTTGCGCAAAAGTTATAGCGTTTACAAAATAGGGGATAGTGTTATGGCATTTTTATATATATTTTTTTTTAACTAGTAATGGCGGCGATCAGCGATTTTTTGTGTGACTGTGACATTATGTCGGACACTTTTGACGCATTTTTGAGACCATTGTCATTTTCACAGCGAACAGTGCTATAAAAAATAAAAATGCACTGATTACTGTGAAAATTACAATTAATTACAATTAAGTGTGCCCTGCATAGTGTTTCATACTGTAGGGGGGATGGGCTCTGTGTCACATGACACTGATCTCCGCTCCGAGTACACGGAGCCTAGATCAGTGTCATTGTCACTAGTCAGAGCAAGGAGACGCGGGGATCCCTGCAGCGATCGAGTCCGCGGGACCTGTGGTCCGTCTCAAGGGGAAGGCGGCAGGGTCGCGACAACACGGCAGGCATTTAAAGGGCCACGTACATGTACGTGATAATGCCTGTCCATGCCATTCTGCCAACGTATATCTACATGGGCCGGTCCTTAAGTGGTTAATGGGGGCACCTGGTAGGGTGACGACTGTCCCCACTTTGTAATGATTTCTACTCACTCCTATAGCATCCCCAGTACATGAAATCTCCGAAAAAGAACAGAAACGATAAGTTGATATGGGTTTTGCCCCTTCCTCACTCTATCCAAATCATTTGGCTATATTGTACATACACTTTAAATAGACAGTATTCTGCAGTGAAAGTAATCAGGTAAAAACACAAAAAAAAAGAAAGACGTGTTGAGTCTAATGTTTTTGATAATTGCACTATGGTATAACTTCATTTTTGTTTATATTCCCTATTCCTCAGGTATCTAAAAGAATTTCGAACTGAGCAGTGTCCCTTATTTGTACAGCACAAATGTACCCAGCATAGGCCCTATACCTGCTTCCATTGGCACTTTGTGAACCAGCGGCGGCGGAGGTCAGTACGACGTAGAGATGGGACATTTAACTACAGCCCAGACATCTACTGTACAAAGTATGATGAGACTACAGGCCTGTGCCCTGAAGGAGACGAGTGAGTAGTATTATGACATTTTATAGTGGCTGCCAATTACATCTGTCATACAGTTATGCTCATAAGTTTACATACCCTGGCAGAATTTAGGATTTCTTGGCCATTTTTCAGAGAAAATGAATGATAACACAAAAACTTTTCTTTCACTCACGGTTAGTGTTTGGCTGAAGCCATTTATTATCAACAATGTTTACTCTTTTTAAATCATAATGACAACAGACACTACCCAAATGACCCCGATCAAAAGTTTACATACCCCTGTTCTTAATATGTGTATTGCCCCCTTTAACATGAATGAAAGCTTGAAGTCTTTTGTGGTATTTGTGGATGAGGCTGTTTATCTTCTCAGATGGTAAAGCTGCCCATCCCTCTTGGCAAAAAGCCTCCAGTTCCTGTAAATTCTTGGGCTGTCTTGCATGAACTGCATGTTTGAGATCTCCCCAGAGTGGCTCAATGATATTGAGGTCAGGAGACTGAGATGGCCACTCCAGAACCTTCACTTTATTCTGCTGTAGCCAATGACAGATCGACTTGGTCTTGTGTTTTGGATCATTGTCATGATGGAATATCCAAGTACGTCCCATGCGCAGCTTCCTGGCTGATGAATGCAAATGTTCCTCCAGTATTTTTTGATAACATACTGCATTCATCTTGCCAACAATTTTGACCAAGTTTCCTGTGCCTTTGTAGGTCACACATCCCCAAAATATCAGCAATCCACCTCCATGTTTCACAGTAGGAATGGTGTACCTTTGATCATAGGCCTTGTTGACTCCGCTCCAAATAAAGTGTTTATGGTTGTGGCCAAAAATGTAATTTTGGTCTCATTACTCCAAATGACTTTGTGCCAGAAGGTTTGAGGCTTGTTTCTGTGCTGTTTGGCGTATTGTAAGCGGGATACTTTGTGGCAATTGCATAGTAATGGCTTTCTTCTGGCTACTCGACCATGCAGCCCATCATTCTTCAAGTGCCTCCTTATTATGCATCTTAAAACAGCCACACCACATGTTTTCAGAGAGTCCTGTATTTCAGTGGTCATCAACCCTGTCCTCAGGGCCCACTAACAGGCCAGGTTTTATGTATTACCTTGGGGAGATGCAGACTAGAATACTACAATCACTGAGCAGCAAATGATCTCACCTGTGATGTATTTCAGTTATCTTGCAAACCTGGCCTGTTAGTGGGCCCTGAGGACAGGGTTGATGACCACTGCGTATTTGACCTGAAGTTATTTGTGGGTTTTTCTTTGCATCCCAAACAATTTTCCTGGCAGTTGTGGCTGAAAATTTAGTTGGTCTACCTGACCGTGGTTTGGTTTTAACACAACCCCTCATTTTCCAATTCCTAATTAGAGTTTGAACACTGCTGATTGGCATTCTCAATTCCTTGGATATCTTTTTATATCCCTTTCCTGTTTACAGTTCAACTACCTTTTCCCGCCGATCCTTTGACAATTCTTTTGCATTCCCCATGAATCAGAATCCAGAAACATCAGTGCAGCACTGGATGAAAGTAGGGCTGCAACTATAGATTATTTTCATAATCGATTAGTTGGCCGATTATTGTTTCGATTAATCGGATAATAGCCTAAAAAAAATATAAATGAGCATTTAAAAAAAATTTTGGGCCAATTTGTTGTCGGGCAGATTACAGAACACAAATTGCTGCAAAAACACATTACATGCTTTTCTGCAGCTTCTCCATTGAAGTATATTGAACCAAAAAAAAAAATATATAGCACCGTTTTGCGTTAAAAAGTCCTTGCCCTTTCCAAATACGGAGCAGCTGAAAAAAATCATGGATGTGAACGTGTCCCATAGGAAAACATGTAAATGAACTGTAGTGTGTTTGTGCAAAAAACAGAGGGCCAGATTCAGGTACAAATGCGGCGGTCTAACATATCCCATTTACATTACACCGCCGCAAGTTTTAAGCGTAAGTGCTTGATTCACAAAGCATTTGCCTGTAAACTTGCAAGCCCGCCTAATTCAAATGGGGCGTGTATCATTTAAATTAGGCGCGTTCCCGCGCTGAACGTACTGCGCATGCTCCGTTTAGAAATTTCCCGCCGTGCTTTGCGCGAAATGACGTCGAACCGACGTAATCTTTTGAACGGCGACGTGCGTTTCATCCTTTCCTATTCACAGACGACTTTCGCAAAAAAAAAAAAAAATTAAATTTTAAATTCGACGCGGGAACGACGGCCATACTTTAACATGGCAAGTCTAAATATAAGCCATGAAATAGCAGCCGTAACTATACGACGGGAAAAGCCGACTAGCAACGATGTAAGAGAATGCGACGAACGCGTGTACCTTCGTGGATCGCCGTAAACAGCTAATTAGCATACCCGACGCGGAAAACGACGCAAACTCCACCCAGCGGGCGCCGAAGTATTACACCTACGATCCGAAGGCGTACGAAGCCGTACGCCTGTCGGATCAAAGCCAAAAGCCGTCGTATCTTGGTTTGAGGATTCAAACTAAAGATACGACGCGGCAAATTTGAAAATACGCCGGAGTATCAGTAGATACGTCGGTGTATTTCGACTGTGAATCTGGCCCAGAGGTGTAAACCCAGGCCTGAGATGTTTAGTAACATAATGGGGTTAAAAAAAAAATAAAAAAAGTACAAAAAGAGCAAATAATCCCTTTTGGCTTCATTTTTTTTACTGTGAGACAGTGAAAGTAATATTTACAGTAGCGATTTGCTTTTTTGTACTATAAAGGGCTAATGTTAGTTTTTTTAACCCCATTATCTTACTGCCCGATTAATCGATTATGAAAATTGTAATCAATTAATTTCATAATCGATCAGTTGTCGATTAATCGATTAGTTGTTTCGGCCCTAGATGAAAGATGCAAGGGTCTGTCAGGAGTCCAGAAACTCATTGACTTTTTATACACACACTAATTACAAGCAAACAGATCACAGGTGAGGATGGTTACCTTTTATTAGCCATTTAAACCCCTTTGTGTTAACTTGTGTGCCTGTTATCAGGCCAAAATCACCAGGATATGTAAACTTTTGATCAGGATCATTTGGTTTCTGTTGTCATTATGATTTAACCACTTAAGACCTGGACCAACATGCAGGTTAAGGACCAGGCCCCTTTTTACGATTCGGCACTGCGTCGATTTAACTGACAATTGCGCAATCGTGCGACGTGGCTCCCAAACAAAATTGGCGTCCTTTTTTTCCCACAAATAGAGCTTTCTTTTGGTGGTATTTGATCACCTCTGCGGTTTTTATTTTTTGCGCTATAAACAAAAATAGAGCAACAATTTTGAAAACATTTTTTTTTACTTTTTGCTATAATAAATATCCCCCAAAAATATATAAAAAAACACGTTTTTTCCTCAGTTTAGGCCGATACGTATTCTTCTACCTAATTTTTGGTAAAAATAAATAAATAAATCGCAATAAGCGTTTATCAATTGGTTTGCGCAAAATTTATAGCGTTTACAAAATAGGGGATAGTTTTATTGCATTTTTATAAAAAAACATTTTTTTTACTACTAATGGCGGCGATTAGCGTTTTTTTTTCGTGACTGCGACATTATGGCGGACACATCGAACTATTTTGACACATTTTTGGGACCATTGTCATTTTCACAGCAAAAAATGCTATAAGAATGCATTGTTTACTGTGAAAATTACAATTGCAGTTTGGGAGTTAACCACTAGGGGGCGCTGAGGGGGTTAAGTGTGACCTCATATGTGTTTCTAACTGTAGGGGGCGGGGCTGGATGTGTGACGTCATTGATCGCCTTTCCCTATATCAGGGAACAGATGATCAATGACAGCGCCACTGTGAAGAACGAGGAAGGTGTGTTTACACACACCTCTCCCCGTTCTTCAGCTCCGGGGACCGATCGCGGGACTCCGGCGGCGATCGGGTCCCGCGGCCGTGGTCACGGGGCTTCGGACCGGGTCGGGGGCTCTTGCCCACGGCTGGGCATTTAACAATCACGTACAGGTACGTGATTGTGCCCAGCCGTGCCATTCTGCCGACGTATATTGGTGTTAGGCAGTCCTTAAAGCGGGACACCCATTAATCAATTTTTTAAACAATCCCCCTAGATTCCTGCTCGTTTTGTCTAGGGGAATCGGCTAGTTGTTTTAAAATATGATCTGTACTTACGGTTTACGAGATGCATCCTCTCCGTCGCTTCCGGGTATGGGTCTTCGGGAGCGGGCGTTCCTTCTTGATTGACAGTCTTCCGAGAGGCTTCCGACGGTCGCGTCACTAGTAGCCGAAAGAAGCCGAACGTCGGTGCGGCTCTATACTGCGCCTGCGCACCGACGTTCAGCTTCTTTCGGAAAATCGTGACGCGATGGATGCGACCGTCGGAAGCCTCTCGGAAGACTGTCAATCAAAATAGGAACGCCCAGTCCCGCAGCCCATACCCGGAAGCGACGGAGAAGATGCATCTCGTAAACCGTAAGTACAGCTCATATTTTAAAACAACTAGCCGATTCCCCTAGACACAACGAGCATCCATCTAAGAGGAAAAAGTATATTGTACGGGTGAACCTCCGCTTTAAGTGGTTAAAAAGAGTAAACACAGTTGATTGATAATAAATGGCTTCAGCCAAACACTAACAATGAGTGAAAGAAATGTTTTTGTGTTATCATTCATATTCTCTGAAAAATGGCCAAGAAATCATAAATTCTGCCAGGGTATGTAAACTTATGAGCACTACTGTATATTATTCTTATACTATAAGGTTTGGAAGAGTTGCTGATTAGAATTTTTTTTTAAATTGTAGGAAGACTGAACTGAGATATATATTTAGGCTCCCAATCCCACCCCTTCTGAAAATGCTAGTAGCCTGCCTTTCTCTGCCCTTCATACTTTGTAAGTCACTGAGCCATAAAAAGCATGCAGCCAATGAAGGCAGAACTCCTGATATGTATACTTTATTCCAAGTCATTAGATTTGCAAGAAAACCAGGGAACAAGCATTTTCAGGGGAAGGGGTCAGCAGGACAGCCCCCTTATGTCTCTCAGTACAAGTTTCCTTTAATACAGTTTGCTGGAAACATGTAAAAATAAGACACAAAATGGAGGAATTCAATAACGCACTACCGACACTTTTCTGGCGCTAAGGTACATGGCTGCAGATTCCGAAATTCCTGTCAATTGTTTTGGTATCTTTAGCAACGCATACGGCAGAATCCGGGTGGTTCCTAATAGAGCCCATTTTACAAAGTGGTGCTATTCCTGCATCAAAACCAAAAAATTGCCTTTAGTTTGTAGATCTCAAAACTAGAGATAACCAAGACCAACTCTAGGCTCGTGCACAGAAACAGGCAGAGTGCCTGTCTCTGTACTCAGTGTAGCAGAGTGGCATATTTGCTGCCGTTACCCTCTCCCTGGATGTTCAGGACGCAGTCAGCTTCACATCCAACAGCCTCCTAGCAACCAGTGGGTGGAGCCTGGTGGACAAGCTGAGACACTTGTTCCCCATCAGGTCCACTCTCTCCTTGACAGCAGAATTCTAATACAATTTTAAGATACTCATTTTGGGTTTGGTCTCCTGCTAGGTCTTTATTATTATCCAACAGCTCATCTTCTCTGCTGTCCTGCGGCTCTGCAGTTGTAGGCTCTGTGTCTGATGGTGTTGGAACTTACACAGGCCTGATGACATCATCCTCCTTTTCAGGTGACAGTGTTCAGGCCTGGCTATTACCTTGCAAAGGTCTGAGCACTACATCCTTGGAGGAGGTTTCATTTTCCCCCATGCGCATGCCCCCTGCTAATCCACGCTGTCACTGGCAACAGCAGGATGTTTTCAACAGGTCCCAGCTAATGCTTTATGGCTGAGACCTGCTGATCTGCTGTAGCCAATCACAGCACAGTGCCCCGTACACAGATCAGCGATCTGACTGTTTGTATTCCGTGCAAAGCGGGGAAAAAACAGCCAGATCTGTTCGTAAAAACAGCACACATTACACACAATACACTTGTCAGGCACACAGTTAACTCATTGATTGCCTTTAGATGTTAACCCTTTCCAAGACACTTTCATTAGTACAGTGTCAGCATACAGTATTATCGCTGATCACTAGTGATGTTGGTATCGGTTAGTGACTCTCCCAGCCAGTGTCCGTTAGTGCCAGATTTTCCGCCACACTATCACAGTCCCACTATAAGTCGCTGATCACCCCCATTACACTGTAGTAGAGTTATGCCGCGTACAGACGGTCGTTTTTTTTATGAAAAAAACTATTTTTTTTTGTGAAGTAAAAAAACAACGTTTTTTAAACTTCATTTTCAAAAACGACGTTGCCTACACACCATCGTTTTTTGAAAATGCTCTAGCAAAGCGCGGTTACGTTCAGCACTCTTTTCCATTGAAGCTCGCTTCATAACTTGCTTCTGAGCATGCGCGGGTTTAAAAATGTTGTTTTAAACATCGTTTTAGCTACACACAGTGATTTTTTGTGACACAAAAAACGATGTTTTGAAAAACGACACAAAAAATTGAAGCATTCTCAATTTTTTTTTTGTCGTTTTTCAGAAGACATAAAACAACGTTTTCCCCACACACGGTCATTTTAAATGACGTTTTTAAAAACGTTGTTTTTTTACATCACATACGGGGCATAAGTTCCAGCACAAACCAATTCATAAACACTAAAGACATGTAGGAAAATACATTTTGGCCTAAATTTATGACAAAATTTAAGTTTATTGGATATTTCTTATAAAAGAAAGTAGAAAATAGTTTTTTTTAGTTTACATAAAAAAATAAAACACCCAGTGGTGATCTAATGCCACCAAAAGAAAGCTCTATTTGTGTGAAAAAAAATGTTCTTATAAAGTTGCTTTACCGAGCAATTGCCTGTTAGGCTGCTTTCACATTGCAGCGTGGAGCCGCGGTGACGGTATAGCCACGCTATTTGTAGCGCGGCTATACCGTCGTATTTACCGCGATATTCGGGCGCTAGCGGTGAGGTTTTAACCCCCGCTAGCGCCGAAAAAGGGTTAATACCGCGGTATTACCGCGCTTTCCCATTGATTTCAATGGGAAGGCGCGGTATAGGAGCGGTGAACACACCGCTCCTATACCGCGGTAAAGATGCGGCTAGCAGGACTTTTGGTGCGTTCCTGCTAGCGCACCGCTTCAATGTGAAAGCCTTCGGGCTTTCACATTGAACACTGCAGGGCATGATTTTTCATGCGGTATAGCAGCGATATTTTTAGCGCTGTACCGCATGAAAAACGCCCCAGTGTGCAAGGGGCCTTAGGAGCGCACCAAAAGTCCTGCTAGCCGCATCTTTACCGCGGTATAGGAGCGGTGTGTTCACCGCTCCTATACCGCGCCTTCCCATTGAAATCAATGGGAAAGCGCGGTAATACCGCCCGCAACGCGGGAGGTATTAACCCTTTTTCGGCCGCTAGCGGGGGTTAAAACCTCACCGCTAGCGCCCGAATATCGCGGTAAATACGACGGTATAGCCGCGCTACAAATAGCGCGGCTATACCGTCACCGCGGCTCCACGCTGCAATGTGAAAGCAGCCTAAAAGTAGTGCAGTGACAATAGCCGAAAAAGCTCTGGTCGTGAAGGGTAAAACCTTCCGGAGGTCAAGTGGTTAAACGACTGTATTTTGCATACTTTCATATGCAGAAACATTTGCCTGTGCTACAGTGTTATCCCATTATGGGGTGGATTTACAGAACGCAGTATTAAACCCACAAGCAAATACTTAGTATATTGCAGCTTACTAATTCTTAGATATGAAAGCTGCATTTGTGTTCTTTTATAGGCTTTCTTTCTTCTATTTTTATCTGGTGATCCAGCCAGCAAATTTGTTGTTTTTCAAAACATCCATGTATCAGTTTACATGGATGAGACAAATCATTAACACTGACAGGGGTGCTTAAAACGATCAGCTTTTATTTATTTATGTAAAATCTTTATCCCAAAAGGAAAAAAATAAAACTGTTTGCTGTAACTGATTATAAAGTGTAAGCTGGAGTTTGGCTTCAATTTGTTAGTGCATGTAAATCTTCTAATACATTTAACACTACCCTCCCCCTAGACTGACAATGCTGCAGCCTGATGTACCTCCTGTGCTCATTCATCCAGAGTGGGGGCACTCTAATACAGGAGGTGTGTTACTGGCCAGATCACCAGGTGAAAACAGAGGGGAAAAAGCCAAAGAAAAGAAAACTGATGCAGCCACCACATCTAATGATTGGTAAGCTGCAATATATTACATTTTTGGTTTAATACTGCTTAAAGGCAAATAGTGCCCTTTGCAAATGCAGTTGCACTCTTTTTCCCCCGGAGCTTCGTTAATGTGGTAAAGAGCTCTGCTAATTTCCATCATCCAATCATATGCAAGCAAAAATGCTGTTTAAAAAAAAAAAAATTTACTTGCACCTGATTGGGTATTCTTTACAAAGTGAAGCTTTACCACGTTACATTGACTGGGGAAAATGAGTGCAACTGCACTTGCAAGGTACACTGTCTGTTTGCCTTTAGTAAATCAATCCCTATGTGTTTTCTTTTTCATATCTGCATTATAACACACCAATGTGGCATATAATTATGCAAATACATGCATTTATATGCACTGAAGAATTATTCAAATAAGCTCTTAGCTGTTTTTTGCCACAAAACAAACGCAGGCTAGAATAAAAAAAAATGAATTGATTGACATTTAGGTAGTACTTTGCTTGTTTATGATTCTGTAGAACAGGACAGGGGATAAAAGATACTCTTCTGCTGGAGCCCTGAAGCAGAAAATGCAGCGGCTGCAGAATGGTGAACATGTTACATGTTCCACCCTAAAAATGGGTGTAACATATAACATGTTCCCAAAGGGGAGCGTATCCTTTAATCAAACCAATAATCATAGTGTTGCATCATTCAACAGTGGTTGGTTCAATCCACATTTAGCAAAGCTACAGATGTTACATTCTATACATGTTTTGCCAGGAGTTCTCATCGGCTCCCATGTCTCAGCCCTTGTCGGCGCTTGCTCCTCTCCCCTGCAGCCGCCACTGACTGACATAGGGGGGCCAGATCTGCAGATCGCGTTACCAGAGCAAACTAAAAATAGGTAAGTATACACACCTTTTTTTTACACAGGTTAGGCAGCATAGATAACAGGAAAGCAAAGGGAACAATTATAAAAATAGTTTTGGGGTGGAATTTCACTTTAACAGATAAAAAGGAAACAAATAAGGGAAGTCTGTTATTAACGTTTACATACACTTTAAGGCTTTGTTGCCCAACCTGGGGCCTGAGGGCCACATGTGGCCCTTAAGTATATAATGTGCGGCCCTTGGAGTTCAGAAGTCTTTAGTGGAAACATTGATTAGGGTAATAGCATTGATCACTACTAACTTCATGTAACATGTTCCTAGTTTTCTATTGTCTTCTGCAGCATATCCCCAGCCAAACATATAGCATGTCCGCACTCTCTGACCCCCATTTCCTCTATTAGGTTTGCAGTCTCTGACAGTCCTCTCAAGCATTATATATATTGAACATTATGTGCAGCCCTTTGGTGCTGTCAGGGGGCAATTTTTTTGTGGTTATCTGTGTCCCCCACTAGGTATATCACTCTCATGACTATTGTCACAGAGATGAAAGAAAGTCATAACAAAAAAAAAAACCACACAATTTTAGAGTGACCAGAACAAGAGGTGTATAAAAAAAAACTTTGTATAAAAAAAATCTCACTTCTTATTGCATCTCTGGGACAAGAAATGAAGAGAAATCTCCCCATTGTGGTTTCAATACTGTCTGTGTTCCTGCTAGGTACTGTATATTCTTCTCTATTTGTCCTATTGACCATTCTCATTGAGACATAAAGTGACGAGAAATCCATAATTTGAGAGTTGTTACCAGAACAGGTGATGAGAATTCTAGTTTGTAGAAATGTCCTCTCACTTGCTTTTGCATCTCTGGGTTACAGACCTCAAGCAATATCCTGGTAGGGGTTGTAACTCTTTCTTGCTGTACCAAAGAATGTTTGAGCTATGCATACACTCCAATCAACTTTGCATTTAGTATAGTATTGAAACATCTACTGTACTTACATATTTTAATTATACTTTGTATACTCTACATTTACTGATGTACACCAGGGGTAGCACATGGTACCTTTTCAGCCTGCAAGTGACTTGCTCCATACACAGAGTGGTGCATGGAAGCAGTGGTGAGAAGACAGAGTATCTGGTGCACTGGTGCCTGCTGATCCACCTCTCTCATCCATCCAAGACATTAATATGTATACAAGGGCATGGGTTTGAATTGAAAGATGGATTGGTGGGCACTAGAACAGGTTACTGTGTCATAGTGTTGCTTCTCTGTGCCACTCTGCATATACGATGTGGCAGCAAAAAGGCAGTTTAGGACATGGGGGTGGAACTGGGAAAAGGGGGTAGGCATGATGGCTTGAGGTTAGTGCAGGGGAATTATTAGTTATAAGAAAGGAGCCTGTGAGGCAGCAGCAGAACTTACCCAGAGCAGAGGGGATGTGTTGTGACATGCCACGTGTCAGGGTACACACAGGTCCACTCTGGGTCATACACATAAGGTGCCACTGTCTGCACTATGAAGACAAAGGCAAGTAGACTGACCACACTCCAACAATGTAGAAGAGAAATTAGGTTTATTGAAATCTTCAATGCATGAAATGTAACGACATCACAGCTCCAAAGCAGGAATAGTGATTAACGCGTTTCATGCAGGAGGCACTTACTAATAAGTGCAATCTGCGTGAAACGTGATAACCACTATCCCTGATTTGGAGTAGTGATGTCGCTACATTTCATGCATTGAAGATTTCAATTAACTTAATTTATCTTCTACATAGTTGGTGTGCGGTCAGCCTAGTTGGCTTTGTGTTCAGATTTCCACGATCACGGACCGGACCGGCACCTGTCGGTGTATAGAGGGGCTGTCTGTGTCCTCGCCTGGAGTGGTGTCTCCTCTCATCACTGTCCTGTACTCTGCATTACCTACTTGTGACCCCTGCACTTGGCAACAGCCCCTCCTGAACCCTGCACTCCGCATTATTTAATTCAAACCCCTGCACCCTGCATTACTTACTCCTGACCCCTGAACTCAACACTATATACTCCTGAACTCTACATTGCTTATTCCTGACCCCCACACTCTGTATTTTACTCCCGCTGACTCCGTAGTAATTTTTCCTTGGCATTAATTTCCTCCTACTGACCAATTATGCAGTCACTTCTCTCCTGAGCAATGATGCTGCCCATTTTATTTCCACTGACCAATAACACTGGACATTTTTTTCCCCACAGACCAATGAAGCCAGACTTTCTCCTCCTATTGACCACCAATAGGCGGTAATTTAAAGTGGTTGTATAGTCCCTTGGTGTGTCTTCCGGGTATCTCGGCTCCAGTGCTCCATGCGCGCGGGAGACTTCTTTCCGGCAAGGTTCAGCGTCTGCCGGGCCTGCAGCCGAGAATCCCCTGTGCGCATGCGCCGCTGCAGTCAGCGGCTCATCGCAAAGGGGAATATCTCCTAAACAGTAAAGGTTTAGGCAATATTTTTTTTTACCTACAAGTAAGCCTTATTATAGGCTTACCTGTAGGTAAAAGTAAAAAAAAAAAAAAGACTATACAACCACTTTAATTTTTCTCCTACTGTCCAAAAATGTCGGGCATTTTTCTACCACAGACCACCAAAAGTGGGTCATTTTGTTTTTATCCCACTCACCAATAATTTCAAGCAATTTCTTTCCCACTGACCACCAACAGTGGGGCATTTTTTTTTCTACTACCAATGCAAGGGCATGCTTTTCTTTTTCATTGACAAGCAATATAAAGCTGGCCATACATTATACAATTTTCTTGTACAGTTTTCTTTTAGATTCACCAAAACCATATAATATGAGGTCAAGCCTAAAAACGTTCAATTTGTATGCAATCATACAGGCCCTTGCACTACATAGTTGAAAGGAAAGGAAGTCCTAAGCTCACAACACACATTACCATCTAATTGAATAATCTACCTTGATCTACCAATAACTATGCAGTGAGATTGTCTGTCTGATTGGATACAGATTGATTGTATAGTTTAAGTAGGCCCTCATACATCATTTTGGTAAATCTAAAGTTGATTGTATAAACATTGTACAGTCAGACTGCAAAGTGTATGGTGACCCTAAACCACTGCAGATTTTGTGCTGGCCTATGTGTTACATATTTCTGACCAAAGTGTTGTTTCAACAGTTGCTGGGTACTAAAAAGCCTGATAGAAGTACAAGATTGCAACAAACATGTACAGCAAACACTATGCGTAGACTCAGATATTTACCTGTATTCCTTTAAACCACATCCAGAATTCATCCAAATGTAGTCATGCTCACTTCTCACCGCAGCTCTGTGCCTTCGCCCACGAGCCCCATGATCTGCACCAATGCTTGAGGTTGTTATTGCAGACACTGACACCAATGCAGGGGGTTGTTATTGCACCCAATGTCACCAATACTGGGGGTTGTTATTGCACTCACTGACACCAATGCTGGGGGTTGTTATTGCACTCACTGACATCAATACTGGGGGTTGTTATTGCACTCACTGACACCAATGCTGGGGGTTGTTATTGCGCTCACCGACACCAATGCTGGGGGTTGTTATTGCACTCACTGACACCAAAGCCTGGGGTTTGTTATTGCGCTCACTGACATCAATACTGGGGGTTGTTATTGCACTCACTGACACCAATTCTGGGGGTTGTTATTGCGCTCACTGACACCAATGCTGGGGGTTGTTATTGCGCTCACTGACATCAATACTGCGGGTTGTTATTGCACTCACTGACATCAATGCTGGGGGTTGTTATTGCACCCAATGTCACCAATGCTGGGGGTTGTTATTGCACTCACTGACACCAATGCTGGGGGTTGTTATTGCACTCACTGACACCAATGCTGGGGGTTGTTATTGCACTCACTGACACCAATGCTGGGGGTTGTTATTGCACTCACTGACACCAATGCTGGGGGTTGTTATTGCACTCACTGACACCAATGCTGGGGGTTGTTATTGCACTCACTGACACCAATGCTGGGGGTTGTTATTGCACTCACTGACACCAATGCTGGGGGTTGTTATTGCGCTCACTGACATCAATACTGGTTTTTTTTATTGCGCTCACTGACACCAATGCTGGGGGTTGTTATTGCGCTCACTGACATCAATACTGGGGGTTGTTATTGCGCTCACTGACACCAATGCTGGGGGTTGTTATTGTGCTCACTGACTTCAATACTGCGGGTTGTTATTGCACTCACTGACATCAATGCTGGGGGTTGTTATTGCACCCAATGTCACCAATGCTGGGGGTTGTTATTGCACTCACTGACACCAATGCTGGGAGTTGTTATTGCACTCACTGACACCAATGCTGGGGGTTGTTATTGCACTCACTGACACCAATGCTGGGGGTTGTTATTGCACTCACTGACACCAATGCTGGGGGTTGTTATTGCGCTCACTGACATCAATACTGTTTTTTTTTATTGCGCTCACTGACACCAATGCTGGGGGTTGTTATTGCGCTCACTGACATCAATACTGGGGGTTGTTATTGCGCTCACTGACACCAATGCTGGGGGTTGTTATCGCAGAGACTGATGCTAAAGTTGCAGGCTATTATTGCATGATCTAGTTTATGCTGGGGGTTGTTTTTGCACTCACTGATACCAATACTGGGGGTTGTCATTTCACTCACTGACACCAATGCTGGGGGTTGTTTTTGCACTCACTGATACCAATACTGGGGGTTGTCATTTCACTCACTGACACCAATGCTGGGGGTTGTTTTTGCACTCACTGATACCATTACTGGTGCTAAAGTTGCAGGTTATTATTGCATGATCTGGTTTATAGCGCCATCATTTACTAACTAAATTTTGTTGATTGAGTTTGTGAAGTAGACATTTTGTTTTATATATGGCCCTCTCAATTCCTTAAAAAAAAATTTGGGCATGGTACACTCAGGTTTCCTACTCCTGACTTATACAAAACTCTTTAGATAAGTTGATAAAAAGAAAGTGTAACCTCATGGTCAGAATCAGCATGGTACATGATATCAGAAACATAGGGTTTTAAAGTGTATGTATGCTAAGCCATTTTTTTTATTTTTTTAGTTTTGGTTAGATTGGGGAAAACTAGAACTCCTGTTGGGTTTGTGCTGCTTCTTGGAGCTCTATTAAAGAGATTCAATCTCACTTCCTGTCCTGCTGACAATGGTTTTAGCTGATAGTAAATGGGGGAAAATCTGCAAGTGACAGGGACAGATATTCAAATAACAGGGTGCCTTCCTCTACTAAAGAAAAGCGTTTTTAATTCTGTCTGTGTTCCTTTTGGAGAGTTCAGCTTACTTCCTGTCTAGTAAAACGTTGTTAGCAGGACATGAACAGAGGGGATATTTTTCTAAAACCCAATTTGGGTGCAATTTTGTTGTTCCCAGAATGCCTAGCAAAGCAGCCTGCAATAAATATCATTACAATAAACTGGGGTGCGCTCTTTAACGCTCCTTAAACACATAAAAAACGCATGTAATGCTAAAGGTGCATTGGTTGGTGTTAGTCAGTGCTAGGATTTTTTGCAAGTGTGAACTTAGTCTTACTGAGACCTGGAGAACAGTAATAACTGAACAGGGGTTCTAACCCAGCCCCACTGCTCAAAACAAAAGTTTCTTTCTGACTTGACTTACATTTTAATGGCCTTGTTGTAAGTGCAAAAATATGTTTTTATTATAACTTACTCTTTCCTACTTTCTTTTCAGTTGCCCCTTCCTACACAGAACAACAGGGGATACGGAAAGAAGGTACCACTTACGCTATTACAAAACTGGCATCTGCATCCATGAGACAGACTCCAAGGGTCATTGTACCAAGAATGGGCAGCACTGTGCCTTCGCCCATGGGCCCCATGATCTACGCTCCCCTGTGTATGATATAAGGTAGGAGGATCACACATACACTTGTGCAGAATACTTGATGCCTCTTTTTACCTGTACACAAAGTTCTACAATAATAATGTGATGAAACAGGCTTTCTCAACCTTTTTACCATTGAAATCATTTTCAGTTATTATATCTGCAGCTAGGTACATCTGGGTAATCAATATGTTTTATTTATGGTACTCAATAACAGAAGAAAGAATACCCAAGGCAGATCATTTTTCAACACCTCCTGTTGTATGCAATCATTTCATTTTTAGTGATAAACATTAAATTTAAACTGAACAAATATTGATAGACAGAAAAATGGGGCTCCCTTACATTAGCGGTCAGTGATCTCTTACAGTAGTGATCAGTTGGGAAGGGGTCTGTGAAGAAAGGCCCCCTTATTTGGGTGGTCAGAGGAGAGGGACCCTTTTACAGTGGTGATCAGTAGAGAAGAGCTCTCTTATAGTGGTGGTCAGGGAAGAGGGACCCCTTACATTGGCAGTCAGTGGTGATGGATCCCTTTTATATTGACGGTCAATGAAAAAATGCCCTCTTACTTTGGTGGGCAGTGAAGAGAAGCTCCAAACATTTATAATCAGTTGAGAAGAACCTCCATACATTGGTTTTTAGTGGTGAAGGGCTCCCATGCATTGGTGGTCAGTGCAGCAGAGACCCCATACCTTGGTGCAGTAGTGTATTTAGGTTGTGTGCTGCCCTAGGCCTGACTAAACTCGTGCACACCCTAATTTAAAAATTACCCACCCCTTTCTGTAAAGGCTACCCTTGCAACCCCTTGCTGTTTAAGACACGCCCTGAGATTTTCGAGTGGGGACACTAGTTCTTTGCAAAGATTTTCTCTCACTTCCTGTTTGGCTATTGGGCAGGAAGTGAAGGGAAATCTCTGCAATGGGACAGGGATGGTAAAAAATAAACTGACAGGGGCCATAACCCTGCCTTACTCTATCCAAAATGGAAAAAGTGTTGCCTATAGTTGTACTTTAACCACTTCAGCCCCGGACCATTTTGTTGCTAAAGGACCAGGCCCCTTTTTGCAATTCAGCACTGCTTCGCTTTAACTGACAATTGCGCGGTCGTGCGACATGGCTCTAAACAAAATTGCCTTCTTTTTTTCCCACAAATAGAGCTTTCTTTTGGTGGTATTTGTTAACCTCTGCGTTTTTTATTTAATGTGCTATAAACAAAAATAGAGCGACAATTTTGAAAAAAATGCAAATAAATATCCCCCAAAAATATATAAAAAAACATATTTTTTCCCTCAGTTTAGGCTGATACGTATTCTTCTACATATTTTTGGTAAAAAAATCGCAATAAGCGTTTATTGATTGGTTTGCGCAAAAGTTATAGCGTCTACAAAATAGGGAATAGTTTTATGGCATTATTATTAATAATTTTTTTATGATCATCAATTTTTATCGTGATTGCGACATTATGGCGGACACATCGGACACTTTTGACACCATTTTGGGATCATTGTAATTTTTACAGTGAACAGTGCTATAAAAATGCACTGATTACTGTGAAAATAACAATGGCAGTGAAGGGGGTAACCTGTAGGGGGCGCTAAAGGGGTTAAGTGTGACCTAAAGAGTGATTCTTACTGTTAGGGGGCTTGGCTTGGCGTGACATGTCACTGATCGTTGTTCCCTATGACAGGGAACAGACGATCACTGACAGTGCCACTAGGAAGAACAGGGAAAGGTTTGTTTACACTTACCTCTCCCCGTTCTTCAGCTCTGTGACCCGATCGTGGGACACCGGCGGCGATCAGGTCCCGCGGGAGTGGTCACGGAGTTCCTAAAAGGGTCGCGAGTGTGCCCCCAGCGGCGCACACCTTAAAGAGGACGTACGCCAATGTGCACAGCCATGCCATTCTGCCGACGTACATCGGCGTGCGGCGGTTGGCAAGTGGTTAAGCAAAAACTTCTGATCATTTTATGGAGAGGACTAAGAAGATATAACCATGCCAATGGTGCAGCAGAAAAAATATAGCAAAGTGAGGAAGGTTTCTGGTCCAGGATGATGGGACAGTGAAAATTAGAAGCAGAGAACCCCCCCCCCCACAGTTGCAGAATGCTGGCCGCCCGCATACCGGAAGCAGTGTGGCTGCTTTATGGGGGCGCTAGACTAATTTGACTCTCAGCCCAGTTTGCCCCATAAGACTGGCGCTACACTGACAGTGTAGCACAAGCCAGTGAGGACTCTTTCCGTGCTGCCCCCCTGCAAAGTGCTGCCCTAGGACTGGGCCTTGTTGGCCTAGGCCAGGATACAGCATTGCCTTGGTGGACAAGGGTTCCCTTACATTGATGTCAGTGGAGAAAGACCCTCTTATATTGGTAGTTAGTAGATAAGGGCCCCCACACATTGGTCGTCAGTGGCTTCCTTACTTTGGTGGTTAGTGAAGATGTGTTCTCCTTCACAAGATGGTTTGTGAAAAAGTGCCCCTTTACATTGGTGGTCAGTGAAGAAATGTTCCCCGTCACAAGATGGTTCATTAAAAAGTGCCCTATTACATTGGTGGTAAGTGGTGAAGGGCCCCATACGCTGGTGGTCAGTTTACAGGGACCCTGTACTATGGTGAAGAAAGGCTCCCTTACATTGATGTCAGTAGAGAAAGGCTCCCTTACATTTTTGGCCAGTGAAGAAGTGTTCCCCTTACCACTGATGGATTGTGAAAAAGTGCTCCCTTATATTGGTGGTTAGTGGTGAAGGGCCTTATGTGTTGGGAAATCTTCTCCCCGTGTGTTGGTGGTCAGGGGAAAATGGCAGTTATACATTGGTGGTCAGTGTAGAACAACCCCAATTTTTTGTGGTCAACAGGGAAAAGGGCCCCCCATGTTTGTTGTCAGTGGGGGGGGGGAGGGGAGTTCTCTTTACGATTGTGGTCAGTGAGGAGGAGTAGAACATAATTATGTTAATAGTGAGTGGGGAGAACCTTGGTCATCAGTGGGGAGAAAAGGTCCACTTACAGTATGTAGGTTCTCAGAAGGGCCCCTTACATTGGTAGTCAAACAATGTCTTCTTATATTAGTGGTCAGTGGAAAAATTACAGCTAAAAGATCATTGGTGTCAGTGGATTTCTGTGAGAGAAGAGGCTTCAATGATCACATGCAGTTTGCTCTGTCAAATGATGTTTGTGTCACAAAGGACACAGAGGACCATCTGCCACTGCTCTAAAAACCCAGAGTATCCTATAGGGGTATTCAGGTTGAGAAAAGCTGTGTTTTGATGATGTTTCATTATTATACTGTAGTTTGCCAGTCTTTGGATGTGGTTGCTGTATTTGTTTCCTTTTTCAGGCTTTTTTCTTTATGTCTGCCAGAAACACACTTCCTGTCATTAGGTAACAATGATCACCACTGTACTGTATGCAGTGGCGTAACCAGAGTTATGGGCGCCCGGGCGGAATTTTTTTTTCGCCCCCCCCCCTTATATAAACATCCATGTTTATATGTGCGTAAACGTGGGGGACTTAAACATTTGAGATTTTTTTTAAAACTGTTTATATAGTTACACATTTTTGCCCTCTTTTTATGTTTTTTTACACTTGATGTCATTGCTATTACATAGGGGGATACAAATCCCCCTATATAATAGCACAGGTACACTGACAGGTCCTCTTTATGGAGACATTAGGGGTCTCTAGGACCCCTAATGTCACCTGGGGACCCCAAAAGAAGCTGATGAAGCACAGATCTGCTTCTTCTCTCTGGCTATAGCAGCCAGATGACTGACAGGTGAATGCAGATGTAATACACATCACTTCTGCATTCACAGCCTGGAGGGAGATCAGCAAGGAGGAACATGCTGGACTCCCTCCCATCTTACCTCCTGACACCCTCCCGAGCCGGTCCCGGGCCGCAGATGGGGCAGCGGATCCCGGGATTAAAGGTGAGGGGTCAGGAGGGGGGGTGGCGGCAGTACTGGAGGGGGGTAGGGGGGCACGCAGCCAGCACATATACACAATTGGCAGGCTATAGAGCCGCCGATCGTGTATATGTGAAAGTTTAACCGGTAATGGCACTGACCCCCGACACCTACACTGACTCCTACACAAACCTGACCCCTACACTGACCCCTACACTAACCTGACCCCTACACTGACCCCTACACTGACTCCTACACAAACCTGACCCCTACACTGACCCCTACACTAACCTGACCCCTAACACTGACCCCTAACACTGACCTGACCCCTACACTGACCCCACACCTACACACTGACCCGACACTGACACCTACCCCTACATTGACACCTACCCCTACACTGACACCTACCCCTACACTGACACCTACCCCTACACTGACACCTACACTGACCCCTAACACTGACCCCTAACACTGACACCTACACTGACCCGACACCTACACACTGACCCGACACCTACACACTGACCCCTACACTGACACCTACACTGACCCCTACACACTGACCCGACACCTACACACTGACCCGACACCTACACACTGACCCCTACACTGACACCTACACTGACCCCTACACACTGACCCGACACCTACACACTGACCCGACACTGACACCTAGCCCTACACTGACCCCTACACTGACACCTACCCCTACACTGACACCTACACTGACCCCTAACACTGACCCCTAACACTGACCTGACCCCTACACTGACCCCACACCTACACACTGACCCGACACTGACACCTACCCCTACACTGACACCTACCCCTACACTGACACCTACACTGACCCCTAACACTGACCCCTAACACTGACCTGACCCCTACACTGACCCCACACCTACACACTGACCCGACACTGACACCTACCCCTACACTGACACCTACCCCTACACTGACACCTACCCCTACACTGACACCTACACTGACCCCTAACACTGACCTCACCCCTACACTGACCCCACACCTACACACTGACCCGACACCTACACACCTACACTGACCCCTAACACTGACCCCTAACACTGACCTGACCCCTACACTGACCCCACACCTACACACTGACCCGACACCTACACACCTACACTGACACCGACACCTGCACTGACCTAACCTAACCTATACACTAACACCGACACCTACACTGACCCCTGCACTGACCTGACCTGACACATACACTGACCTGACACTGACCCCTGCACTGACACCTGCACTGACCTGACACATACACTGACACTGACACGACCTGACACATATACTGACACTGACACCTGCACTGACCTGACCTGACACATACATTGACCTGACACTGACCCCTGCACTGACACTGACACCTGCACTGACCTGACACATACACTGACACTGACACGACCTGACACATACACTGACACTGACACGACCTGACACATACACTGACACTGACACCTGCACTGACCTGACCTGACACATACACTGACCTGACACATACACCGACCCCTGCACTGACCCCTGCACTGACCTGACCTGACACATACACCGACACTTACACCGACACTGACCCCTGCACTGACCTGACCCCTGCACTGACCCGACATACACTGACACTTACACTGACACTGACCCCTGCACCGACACTTACACCGACACTTGCACTGACCCCTGCACGGACACCGACACCTACACTGACCTGACACCTACACTGACACCTGCACTGACCCCTGCACCGACACTGACCTGACACCTACACTGACACATACACTGACACATACACTGACACCTACATTGACACCTACACTGACACCTGCACTGACACCTGCACTGACCTGACACATACACCTACACTGACACTTACACTGACCCCTGCACTGACACTGACCTGACCTGACACATACACCGACACTTACACCGACACTGACACCTGCACTGACCTGACACATACACTGACACTTACACCGACACCTACACTGACCTGACACCTACACTGACACATACCCCTGCACTGACCCCTGCACTGACCCCTGCACTTAAACTGACCTGACACCTACACTGACACATACACTTACACTGACACCTACAGTAGAAGTCCTACTTCCTGCAATACTCGCACCCCCCTCCCCCCAGCTTGGTGAAAATCGATCCTCAGAGTCCTCCTTACCTCTGTCTGACTCTGCTGCTCTTCTCCAGAGACTCCTCCAGGACTCTCCTCAGGACGGACAGGATCCCAGAACTGCTTCGGAGTCCCGACTCTCTTCCCCGCCGGCCGCCAGCGCCATCCACACCCAGCATGCCCGCTCCATGCTGAAACTCCCTCCACACAGCGCCGTACCGCAGGGGAAGACGGCGGCTTACACTTGCAGTGCCTGACGTCTCCCCCCGGCCGCCGCCATGTTCAGACTTTCCCGGCGCTCTGTGATTGGGCGTATGGCGGTCATGTGCGGAGGCGGGACTTCCAGCCCCACTCCTCACATGACCCCCATATGCCCAATCACAGGGCGCTGGAGGACATTAAACATGGTGGCCGCTGGCCGCTGGCCGGACATCCGTGTCGGTGACACGGGGATTTAAAATTAGGTGGAGGCACGGAAAGTCGCCCCCCTAAATTTCTCGCCCGGGGCCCCAGCACCCCCTGCCCCCCCCCTTGCTACGCCAGTGACTGTATGTATAGAGAAGCAGCATCTTTACCCTAGGATGGGACTGCAAACACATCCTTCTTATCTTCTCCATAATATAGATGTCAGCACAGGCAGGGGCACAGCAAGTCATTAGCTGAGAAGATTTCTCAAAGGAAAAATACGTTTTTTTGGTACTTACCAAACTGATCTAAAATTGCTTTTAATGGTAAATTTAACAGAACAAAAAGGGTCAAATAAAATAAGTTAATTGTTAGTCTAATCGCAATATACGGAGAGGCACTAAATCTGTATAAAAGTAACAATAATAAAGTGCTTCCATATAAAAGTATATAAAATAAACATAATGGCCCGGATTCACATACATTGGCACATAGTTATGCCGGAGTAGCGTATCGAATATACGCTACTCCGACGCAGCGCACAGAGGCAAGCACAGTATTCACAAAGCACTTGCCCCCAGTCGCTCTCAAATCTATGCTGGGTTTCCGCAGCGTAAGCCAGCGTAGGTGGAAGTGGGCGTGAGCCATACTAATGAGGCGTGACCCCATGTAAATGAAGGACTGAGCGTCATCAAGTTACGAATAATGTACGGCGCATGCGCCGTCCCGTGGACGCATCCCAGTGCGCATGCTCAGAATCACGTCGAAACAACTGCCTAAGATACGTCGAATCACTGCCTACGACGTGAAAGTAACCTACGCCTAGCCCTATTCACGTACTACGTAAAATACGACGGCTGTGTTCCCTGGTCCATACCTTTGCATGACCCGCGCCTCCTATATGGGGAATAACTTTACGCTGGACGTACGACTTACGCAAACCGCGTATATTATGCGCCGGGCGCAACTACGTTCGTGAATCGGCGTATCTCCCTTATTTGCATATGTGCATAGAAAATCAATGGGAGCGGAAAATGCGCCCAGCGTAAATATGCGCCCACGATGCGACGGCGTAGGCAAATTACGTTGGTCGTAGGAAGTCTGGGCCAGATTCACATACAATTGCGTTACGCAGCGGCGGCGCAACGTATCCCATTTACGTTACACCGACGCAAGTTTACAGCATAAGTGCTTGATTCACAAATCACTTACCTGTAAACTTGCAGCGGCGTAGCATAAATCCGCCCGGCGCAAGCAAGCCTAATTCAAATGGGGCGGGGACCATTTAAATTAGGCGCGTTCCCGCGCCGAACGTACTGCGCATGCTCCGTCCCTAAAATTTCCCGCAAGGACGTCATTGGTTTAGACGTTAACGTAAATGGCGTCCAGTGCCATTCATGGACGACTTAAGCAAACGACGTGAAATTTAAAAATTCGACGCGGGAACGACGCCCATACTTAACATTGGTTAGACCAACTAGAGGGCATGCTTAGTTTTACGCGACGCATCTCTACGGAAACAACGTAAATTTAGATCGACGGGCAACGCGGACGTTCGTGAATCGGCGTAACTAGTCATTTGCATATTCTACGCCGACCGCAATGGAATCGCCACCTAGCGGCCGGCCTAGAATTGCAGCCTAAGATCCGACGGTGTAACACAGTTACCCCTGTCGGATCTTAGGGCTATCTATGCGTAACCTGATTCTATGAATCAGGCGCATAGATACGACAATCGTATCTCAGAGATACAACGGCGTATCAGGAGAAACGCCGTCGTATCTCTTTTGTGAATCTGACCCCCTATTTTTAGGTGTTTCTCAGATTGTGGGCACGGCGCACAGATACGACGGCGCATATTTACACTTACGCGGCGTATCTCGAGATACGTCGGCGTAAGTGTTTTGTGAATCCGGGCCAATATTAATAAAATAGGGCTGTGCAAATTAACTTTTAATTGATCGATCTCTCATAAGTGATCACCATAAAACGAAGATCCAGTGAAGGATGATTGCAAAAAGAAAGGTGTAATAAAAAAAGCACAATTCAAGGTTACAGTGCTAAATAAAATAGAAAAATTAAATAATAAAAATTATATATTTTTTAATTTTTTATTTAGCACTGTAACCTTGAATTGTGCTTTTTCTTACACCTTTTTGCACTGGACTATTATCTCACCAGATATCTAAGGTCACCTTTGATTATTATTTGGCACTTTATCTGTGTTGCAATTATCCTTCACTGGATCTTCATTTTATGGTGATCACTTATGAGAGATATTTTTCACATGTTTATTAATATTATGTTTATTTTATATACTTTTATATGAAAGCACTTTATTATTGTTATTTTTATACAGATTTAGTGCCTCTCCATATATTGCGATTATGACTGTTTATGTATGTGTGTACACTACAAGGAATGGCAGCTTTATCCTTTGAACATTAATTCGAGATTTTCCTAGCTTGTGACGGAAAATATTGATTATATGAAGACAGGAGGCGAGTATCTTATGCATTAATCCTTCTTTATTAATGCTCACAGCAGAAGTGTAAAACATCTAACGTATGTAATAAAAGAAAAAACTGGTAGAACCACACCTCCCAGCAGTCCCATGGCCTAAACCACTCCCATACTAGTCTCTATAAATGGACTGCTCTCATCTAGGATCTTCCTCTTTCTTTGTGTGAGTGCGAGGTGTCGTTTCTAGTCTCTGATTATCGACTCTTCGACCAGCCGGCCCACTATTCGTAACCGAAGACTTCCAAAGAAGAATAGGCTGTAGGTCCCGACTATGCTGGCCCACGGTGCCGCATCGACTTGCTGATTGAACCGAACAGGGGAACATCACCCTAACCATAGTTTAAACGAAAACTCCAGGTAATAGATATGTCAATAGCCTGAAACAAAACACAAAACGTGAAAGGGTTGGGAAGGGAGGGAAGATACTCGCCTCCTGTCTTCATATAATCAATATTTTCCGTCACAAGCTAGGAAAATCTCGAATTATACATCAGACAGGAGGCTCATATCTTATGCAAGTTCAAAGCTAACACAGCATAAATATATATATATATACCAAAAGGAAAAAACAAGACAGTACATAGCAATCAAGCATCATAAAACAGACATGGCAACATGATCCTCTGGTCTGAAATAAAAAAGACGGAAGACTGATTCAGAAGACCAATCGGCCGCCATTAACAGATCAGAGAGTGAGCCTCCGGTCGCCATCACCTTGGTAGCCATGGCCCCTCTGGAGGAGTGTGCTCCAAACAAGGTGATGTCTATACCAGCCAGAGCCATGGTGGATCTAACCCAACGTGCCAGGGTGGCAGTTGTGACTGGGTGATGGGGTCTGACGTAAGAAACTAATAATTGAGAGGAACCTGGACTACGTAGGTCCGCAGTGTGCGCTTCGTATGCCTGTAGGCATCTGACCACACAGAGTCGTGGGTGTGAAGGGAAAAAGGGGTAGAAGACCGAGTGCAGACCGGTCTTCGTCCTGCGGACTATCGTGAACTTGACACCCTGAGGTGAAAATTGGCGCCTTGAGATGTCCAAGGCTCTAACGTCGGAGACGCGCTTTATAGAAACCAGGCAAAGCAGGATAGTAAGCTTGAAGGACAGCATCTTAAGAGACAGCGAATCGTTGTCCCCCCAGCCCGAGAGCATGGCAAGGACCCTAGAAACGTCCCAGGTGGACTGATACTTAGGCCGCGGGGGTCGTTTGAACCTGATACCTCGCAGAAGTCTGCAGATCAGGGGGTGTTTGCCTACAGGCATGGAATCCACTGGGTAGTGATAGGCCGATATGGCTGACCTGTAGACATTGATGGAACGTAAGCCTTGCCAGAGGAGAAAGAATCTGTAGTTCGCAATGACGTTTACAGGGGCACGCAAGGGATCAGCTTGCCGTTGGTCACACCAACGTACCCAGAATTGCCAGGCTGATCGGTATGCCGACCGAGTCCCGGGGGCCCAGGCCATGGCGAGGAGGTCTCTAGCCGAGCTTGAAAGGCCGTCACCCGGGTCCGGCACCCGGAGACCAGCCACGCCAGGAGCGTCAGAGTGCCTTCCTCCACCAGGGGATGAATGCCCTTGGTCGGGTGTGACAGGATACGAGGGAATCGGGGAAGGAGTCTGGGATGGTCGATGATCGAGTCCAACAGCAGGGGAAACCAGGGTTGAGCTGGCCACCATGGCGTGATCAGAACCACCGTTGCTCCCTGATTGGTAATCTGTAGAAGGACCCTGGGGATCATCGAGAATGGGGGGAACGCATAGTGCGTACCCCCTGTCCAAGAGTGGCGGAAAGCGTCCACAGCCGAGGACCCTGGGTCCGGTCTCCAGCTGAAGAAGTGGGGTAGTTGGTGGTTGAGGCGAGAGGCGAAAAGGTCTATGCCCAAGGGGCCCCAAAGTAATTCTATCTGGGTGAAAACCGAACGGTCTAAACCCCAGTCGCTGGAATCTACCAGATATCGAGAGTTCCAGTCTGCTACTGTGTTGGAGACCCCCGGAATGTACTCTGCTATAAGAGAGATGTCTCGAGACAGACAGAAGTGCCAAATCTCCGCAGAGATGTCCGCTAGAATCTTGGATCTGGTACCTCCCAGGCGGTTGATGTATTGAACCGCCAAAATATTGTCCATGCGCAATAATACGCAACAATTGGTCCGTGTTGCCAAGAAACTCTGAATGGCGAAGAGAGCCGCTGAGAGTTCCAAAGCGTTGATATGTAACAGGGATTCCTCCCTGGACCAGATCCCTCCCGTGGACCTCATCCCCAAGCGGGCGCCCCAGCCCCGTCGGCTCGCGTCCGATTCTATGACTACGTCTGGTTGTGCGTTGAAAATCGTCCGGCCGTTCCAGTCGGTGGCGTGTCGGAGCCACCAGCGTAGCTCGACCTGAGCTTCTGGGGATAGGGACACTTCGTCCGCGTAGCGAAGGCCCTGACGCAGATGTAGGATTTTTAACCTCTGGAGGGCTCGGTAATGTAAAGGAGCCGGAAAGATGGCTTGAATGGACGCAGCTAATAGGCCTACTATGCGTGCCAGGATGCGTAGGGATAGGGAACCCTTGCGCAGAACCGCCCTGATCTCCTTTCGGATTAGGGCCAGCTTCGCGCTGGGCAGTCGAAGGATAGCGAGGTGGGTGTCTATCGAGAAACCCAGAAATTCCATCTCCTGAGCAGGGACGAGAACCGATTTTTCTCGGTTGATTACGAAACCCAGGGCTTGTAACAGGTCGATGGTCCAATTCATATGGCGATACGCCATATTCTTGGAGTAAGTTATTATGAGGAGGTCGTCCAGATAGATTATCAGACGCACTCCCCTGCTCCTCAACGCTGCCACGACCGGTTTCAGCAGCTTGGTGAAACACCATGGGGCTGAGGACAGGCCGAACGGTAGGCACGTAAATTGCCAGATGCGACCCCACCATCTGAAGCGGAGGAGATGTTGGGAGTCCGGGTGCATGGGAACTGTGAGGTAGGCGTCCTTTAGGTCCACCTTCACTAACCAGTCCCCGGGGGTGAGTAGGTCTCGGAGGCAGTGAATGCCTTCCATTTTGAAATGTCGATAGGCGACATGTTGGTTCAAGTCCCAGAGATTTATGACCGGGCGATAACCCCCCCCCTTCTTCTTGACCAGGAAGAGGTTGCTGAGGAAACCCGGTGACGGGGTGGTGACTTCGGTGACCGCATGTTTGGCTATCAATTCCCGAAGTTCGGTGTCTATGAGGGTCACATTTTCTTCTGAAAAATGGATAGGGGGTGGTAGTATCCCCAGAGTCGGTGGGGAAACAAGGTCTATTTGGAAACCTGTTACTGTATTCAGAACCCAGGAGTCTGCCGTAATCGCAGACCAGGCGAGCGTAAAAAACATTAGGCTGCCTCCCACCGGTATGAGGGGAAAGGGAATGGGTGTGGTACTCACCGGAATACGGGCGTGAACGAGGGTATCCTCTTTGGCCGCGTCCCCTCCAGGGTCTCCCACGGGGGGGGAAGAATGGTGCCGGTTGCGCGGTGGTGGTATAGTGGGTGGGAGCCTGAGTATAGTGCGTTTGAGCGGAAGACCTCTGGAAAGGTCTGCCCGAGTTGTATCGGCCGGCAGAACGGCCCCTGTTTCTGCCGGCCCGGGGAAAAACTCTGGTATTGTTGGCTTTTTTCAGGGACGTTTGTGCCTTATCCAGGCTGTTGAACATGCCCACGAATTTATTAATGTCCTTTATTAAGGACTCGCCAAAAAGCATGCCCCCTGCTGAGGGGCCTGGCTCGGACTCCGCTAGATGGGCTAGTTGTGGGTCGAGGCGCATGAGTATTGAGCGCCTGCGCTCAACTGAACAGGCGGTGTTGGCATTGCCCGTAAGGCATATGGCTCTTTGGGCCCAACCACGAAGTTGTGTTAAATCAACCCCTTGGCCGGTTGTCGCGGATTGTTCCGCCAAATTCAGAATTTTGGTCAGAGGCCCGAACAGGTCCAGGATGCGGTCTTGGATATTTGTAAAGGACCGGTCTATCCCTTTCTTGGGCATTTTACCTGTCTTCAGCAGGTATTTCATTAAAATGGGGTCTACTGTAGGTGTGACAACCGCCTTCATGGGGATGTGCGGGCGGGGGCACTCCGCTCTAAGTTTATTGCGATTGGATTTATCCAAAGTTTTGCGTGCCCAGAGTTCTACATATTGGGACACGTGGGGCAGGGGGGACCAGTCCCCGGAGCGGGGATGGGAAATGGTGTCTGGGTTGAATAGGGGTTCCCCCATGGCGTCTAGTACGTCTTTGCCCTGGTCGTCAGGGTTGGCATCCGGGAGGATTGCCGAAGCCCCCGCATCCTCTTCCTCATAGTAATCAGACCCTGAGACATCCGATTTATCCGACTCGGCGGATGAATCGTCGTCCGACTCTATAACGTATGAGTCTGGTTTGGCTCTCTTAGCTAAACCGTGCCTTTTTGTTGACTCTCTGAGGCTCAGAGGTTGAAAAGGGTCTGTAGGATGCGTGGGGTGGCAGTCCGTGGAAGGATCTGCTCGCAGCATATTATTAGCTTCCCCTGCCGGGGAGTCATAAACCGTCACCACATTCTTCCTTTTATAAGAAGATTTTCCTTTGTTTGTGGTCGGTTCTGTGCCGAGGGGTACGGGCACAGGGGGATGATTGGATTGGGATGGTCCGGAAGCGGCAGCTATTGTTAGTGCTGCTTGGACAGATTGGTTAATGATGTCTTGTAGTTGGGCCGTACTAAGGAGGTGAGTTGGTTCTAGAACCAAGTCCTGCTCTAATGGGGAGGGGGAACCCTCTTCTGTCATGGTAGTGGGAGACAGCTGCAGATGGGTAAAATATATATATTGTGAGCGATGGCTCTGTAGTACCCAGGGATTATATAGAAGGTAGTTAGGAGAGAACTGTGGGCACAGGGCAGTGGTGGGAATAAAATTCCCAGGACAATATTGTGGCAGCAGAACTATACCAGGCTCTCCCTCCGGTCACCAGCGCTGACTGGCATGCGACGGGAGGAGAGCCTGGGAGCGATTGCGCTCTGGGGGCGAAGTCTTGCGAGACTACGGCTCCCAGGCGTCCATTGGCTGGAAAGATTGAGGGGACCCGCCTCCCGAGTCCAGCACGCGAAGTGATAGGACGGCGGGGGCGGCTCTGCGGGGATAGAGTGAGGCGGTGGATCCGCCTCCTTGGCGACGCGCGCTCGCTCTACAGAGGGGAGAGGAGAGGGAATATGCCCAAGATGGCGCGCCGCATGGGAGAAGATGGCAGGTAAAGAGAGAGGGTGCGTATGGCCGCTGGTGACCGCTGACGATCGCAGCGGTCCCAGCGGAAACTGAGGTAATGTTATACAGCACAGAAAAAGAGTTAGACAGGGAAGAAAAACAACAATAAAAGAGGATGAAAAAACTTTGGGGAATGAAGCCTTGGGTGTCAAGGCAAGATTATCTTTAAACCGTACTATAATAGATATGTATTATGAAGAATAACATATTATCAATATCAATTCATTTGGTGATACTTATCTTGCTCCGCCGTGAGCAGAAAGAAAGAGGAAGATCCTAGATGAGAGCAGTCCATTTATAGAGACTAGTATGGGAGTGGTTTAGGCCATGGGACTGCTGGGAGGTGTGGTTCTACCAGTTTTTTCTTTTATTACATACGTTAGATGTTTTACACTTCTGCTGTGAGCATTAATAAAGAAGGATTAATGCATAAGATATGAGCCTCCTGTCTGATGTATAATCAGTGTACAGATACAAATACAATTGTGCAATAGTAATTTATTATTTGTTTTTGATTCACGTGTTCTCAAACACAGAGTAGCGCACTCGTTCTTACACTTTTACCTAATTATTGGTATGTAGACTATTTAAGAATATTATCTAGCTACATCATAGAAATGCATTTGTCTGAGCCCTGGTTCACACTGGGCTGCGGGAGTGAAGCCGTGCGAGTTCAGCTGAACTCGCGCGATTTCACTCCCGCTGGCAGTCCCGATTTCGGACGCGATTTAAGAGATATCTGTGCAGGTTTCTGCATACATGTCAATGTAAATTGCGGCCCGAAATCGCAAAAAGTAGTACAGGAACTACTTTTTGAAATCAGTGCAGCGCCGCAGATGCAGCGTCGCACCGATTAGGACAGTGTCATTGCCGTCAATTGCCGGCAAATGCCGCCGATTTGAGATGCGATTTCACATGTGAAATCGCATCTCAAATCGTACCCAGTGTGAACCTGGGCTCAAAAACAAAGATAATTGAGGGTTTCTTGCCACCTAATATAGGTGGACTGATTGTTTACTCTGGTCAGCTGTCCTAATCCTCCATGGGGTGGTAGTTACCTCACTGCCTTAGGCTGGGTTCACACTACTACACTACTTTCATCCTACTTTGCTCTGCTACATTGGTCCTACATCCATCCTACTTTCATGAACAGGATACTACTTTGGTCCGACTTCAATGATATTCAATGGGCCTGAAGTAGGATCAATGTAGGACCAAAAGTAGTACAGGGAGCATTTCCAAAGTCGGACCGACTTGTGTAGGACGCTACAAGACGCTCTCATAGGGAAACATTGAACACAGAGCAAAGTAGGATGAAAGTAGTGTAGTAGTGTGAACCCAGCCTAAACCCTGGAAAGACTGAACCAATGGGCAGCAGCCACATGCATGCAGTCAGGGGGGGGGGGGGGGGTGGTAATTCGCTAATTGAGAAGCAAATATATAAAAATAAAAAAAATATATTAAAAAAGGGGGGGGGGTTGCCATCCGGGGCCCTGGGGACCTCTGGGCCCTTTAATAAAAACAAACAAAAAAATATATATTATTTTTTTATATAAAAAAAAAGGAGGGTTGCCATCCGGGGCCCTGGGGACCTCTGGGCCCTTTAATAAAAAAAAAAAAAATATATATATATATATATATATATATATATATATATATATATATATATATATATATAATTTTTTTTTTATTAAAAAAAGGGGGGTTGCCATCTGGGGCCATGAGGACCCCCTAGCCCCTTACAAAAAAAGGGGGGTTGCCATCCGGGCCCCTGGGGACCTCTGGGCCCTTTAATAATGATTAAAAAAATATATAAAAAAATGTTTTTATAAAAAAGAAGGGGGTGTTATCACCCGGGGATCACTGGGCCCCTTACAAAAAAAGGGGGTTGCCATCCGGGCCTCTTACAGGTGTAATTCCTGTACCCCCCTGATGGCGGCCCTGCATGCAGTGCACACATTACCTCGAATAGGTCACTTTCAGCACAACAAGGGGTTTAATTTTTGCCACACAATGTGTACAGCCCTGAGAAGCTGCATGTCCTTGTTTAGGTGGGCATTTTAGAGGGCTCACCTGTCTGCTTTCACCGCCCCTAACCACTCATGTGAATGAGTCCTTAGATATATCAGTGTATATCATTGACCCCCCAGTGTGGTATATGAATCTGAAATATATTGAAGTTTTTGTTTTCTGTTTTAATGCAGGGAGTTGCAGGCGATGGAGGCACTGCAGAATGGACAGACACCCCTAGATGGAAGTATGGAAGGGCAGACTGCTGTAGCTGCAAGCCATGCCATGATAGAAAAGATTTTAGGTGAAGAGCCACGATGGCAGGGTGAGAACATTTTGCTGACTGCTCAATTGTGAAATGTCATTTCCATGTTCATCCTTTCTGTCAGCATTATCTTGAGATTGCCAGGATTCGGAGATTTTAAAACATAGTCCCTACTTTATCTTCTCTGTGCCTTCATGGTCCCAGGAAGATGTTGTAGTGGATTAGGGCAAATATTTTTGTTTCTCTGGAGTCCTAGTAAACTACCAGTGTAATACTGGTGTGCTTATCAGTCAGGTAGTCTCAGGGACCAACTCTTTATACAGCTTTCCATGAGGCTTGATGCCTCAAAACAATTGATAGAATGCAACTTGATTTGGTATATTTATCCAGCTGGGCCAGGTGAAGGAGTTGCCTGTCTCTCTGCATTGGGTCCTTCCAACATCCAGCAAAGTTAAAGTGATAGTAAAGGTTTTTTGTTTTATTTTAAATAACAAACATGCCTATACTTACCTGATCTGTGCAAGGGTTTGATCCTCCTCTTCTGGGGTGCGTCTGTGGCGCTTATGGCTCCTCCTCTTCTCGAGTGCCCCTACAGAGAGCTGATTTTCTTGGGTGCACCCGTATGGGCACGCTTACGAGTCCTGCTGCTGCGTCCATTGACACAGACAGCAGGACTCTGCGCCTCTCCCGTGTCACTGGATTTGATTGAAAGCAGCTGGAGCCGCTGGGCTCATGCTCCTTTCGCTGGAATACACGGGTTCTGGTAAGAAAAGGGGGAGGGGATCAGGGGGCAGTTACATTAAGGTAAAAAACCTGGAAACTTTACAACCCCTTTAAGCTGCATCTCTAGTTCGGGGGGCCGGGGGTAGATTGTTTGAACTTCTTTTAGGTAGCTAGTTGCAGTCTCGCTTCTATTTCTTTTGCCTTTCTGTGCAAAAAAATTTATGTTGGCCCTAAATCAATTTTTCAGGATACTTGGTATTATGCCTATATAGTTTTTCTAAAGCCCAGCTCTGGGAAAATTGAAAATGACCTCTCATAGGCGGGATGTGCACACACTGGGCCATATTCTGAGTAAAGATACGATGGAGTATCTCAGGATACTCCATCGTATCTCTCTTTTTTGGCCCGTGTATCTATGCGACTGATTCTTAGAATCATTTTCGCATAGATACACTTAAGATCCGCCATGTGTAAGTCACTTACACTGTCGGATCTTAAATGTAATTACGCCGGCCTAGATGGCGTTTACGTTCAGGTCTCATTTGTTTATGCAAATGAGCCTGATACGCCGATTCCCGAACAATTTTGCGTCGCGTAACCGTCGCTAACGTCGTTTGCGTAAGCGTAAACTTACCCCTGCTATATGAGGGGTAAGTTTACGCAAGTCCCACGTAGGCCATGTTAAGTATGGCGTCGGGTCCGCGTCGTGTTTTTCCGTCGGCTACGTCGTTTCCCTAAGTCGTTCTTGAATACGACTTTACGTCAATGACGCACACGTCGGCGTCATTGACGTTTTACGCCGAGAACTGGAGCATGCGCACTGGGCTATTTTAAGCCCGGCGCATGCGCAGTTCGTTAGAATCGGGGGTGCGCTTAATTTAAATAGAAGCCGCCCCCTTGGAGATACGCGTGGCTACGCCGGGCCATTTACACTCCGCCGCCCCAAACTACGGAGCAAGTGTTTGGGGAATACAGCACTTGCTCCTGTAGGTTGGGGCGGCGGAGTGTAAATGGCTTACGCGCCGCCCGCGGGAAATCTAGGAGAATATGGCCCATAGCAAGGGTTAACTGCTCGTTTTATTTAGGGGAGAGGAGAAGCTCATTAAAGGGGTTTTAAAGGAACATTTTTTTCCCCCTAACTAGCTTCCTTTACCTTAGTGCAGTCCTCCTTCACTTACCTCATCCTTCCATTTTGCTTTTAAATGCCCTTATTTCTTCTGATAAATCCTCACTTCCTGTTCTTCTGTCTGTAACTCCACACATTAATGCAAGGCTTTCTCCCTGGTGTGGAGAAAGCCTCTTGAGGGGGGAGGGGGCGAGCAGGCAAGTCAGGACACTCTCTACTTTGCAGATAGAGAAAGGAGCTGTGTGTTAGTGGGCGTCCTGACCCTCCTGCTCGCCCACTCCCCCCTGAAGAGGCTTTCTCCACACGAGGGAGAAAGCCTTGCATTACTGTGTGGAGTTACAGACAGAATGAATGTATGTTATTTTCAGTGGCGGTGCGGAGCCAGAGGGGGCGGCGCTCCAGCGCCCTCTATGGACGGACCGCCGCTGGTCCTCATACTCTACGCTGAAAACTACGGGAGCGCCACCTAGCGGCCAGCGTGAGAATGCACCCTAAGATACGACGGCGTAAGAGACTTATGCCAGTCGTATCTTAGGCTAATGCCGGCGTATCTAGCTTTCTGAATACAGAAAGTAGATACGCCGGCGCAGATTTGAATTTACGCGGCGTATCTATGGATACGCCGGCGTAAATTCTATCTGAATCTACCCCAGTGTATGTAAGTATACACTTGCATCAACATTGTTGGAAGCAAATCATTCTAATACCTGATATAAAATAACATGTAAAAAAAGGGGTATGCATATCGAAGAGAGCAGGAAAAGAGAAAGAAAGTAGGCAATAGGAAACGAAAAAATAAATATAAACAAAAGAAACAAAAAAAAGGTGAGATGGGGAAATAAAAAGATAATGGGAAGGACAAGGATGGGCAGTACACATGGGAAGCCCCCAGATCCACTGGATCCTCAAGTCTCAATCAATGAATTATACATGAAAAGTATAATATTTAAACAATTGCAATGCTTTTTTTTTTTAAAGTATCCTAAAAAATCCCATTGTGTTAAAGACTGAATTAGTTTGGTAGGGCTCTACCGCTTTCTGCCCATAGTGATTAATAATTTTATGGTGGTGCTGTCACTGAGGAGACCCTAAAAATTGATAGCTTGTTCCAACGGTATTTTCTTTTAGTAAATGATACCAGCAGAAAGGTGCATTTATAGGCAAACAAGCAATAGTAGTTTTATAGTTGTATGTGTTCTATGTGTCCATGCACACATGGATTTTTTTTTTAGCATTAATAAGCAGTGGAGATTATGAAATTTTTTCTGAACACAAGAAATTCGCATTCAAAGTGACGTTTTTTTTGGTGGAAAAAAAGGCTAAAAATGCTGGAAAAACGCTAATAAACGCTCAAAAACGCAGGTCGCCAGCATTTTTTTGCGTTTTTTATCAAAGTGAAAAAAAAAGCTAAAAAACGCTAATAAACGTTATTGCAAAAACGCTAAAAAACTTTGAAAGGCTCCCTGCAAAGCTACTGGCGTTTTTTATAGCTTTTTTTAGCGTCCAGTGTGCATGGAGCCTTATGCTGCATACACACGATAGGTTAGTCTGATGAAAACGGTCTGATGGACCGTTTTCATCAGACCAAACGGATCGTGTGTGGGCCCCATCGGTTATTTATCCATAGGTTAAAAAAATAGGAACTTGTTTTAAAATTATCTGATGGATAAAAAACCTATAGAAAAAAATTATCATTTGTAGGTACGTCCATCGGTTAAAAATCCACACATGCTCAGACTAACCGATAGGTCAAAACCGACGGTTAGTATGCAAAAGCCGCGCATGCTCAGAATCAAGTCGACGCATGCTTGGAAGCATTGAACTTCATTTTTTTCAGCACGTCGTTGTGTTTTACGTCACCGCGTTCTGACACAATCGTTTTTTTAACTGATGGTGTGTAGGCACGACTGATCATCAGTCAGCTTCATCAGATAACTGATGAAAAAATCCATCAGACCGTTTTCATCAGACTAACCTATCGTGTGTACAGGGCATTAGAATCACTGTAAACAGAGCCTGTCAGAATAGAGACGCAAGCTTTGCGGCTGATCTTTTCTTCATTACATGGTAAGTCACTATCTTAAAACAAGCCTGGGTTGGGAAAGCTGGCGGGCACTACTATTCTGAAGCACAGATTTAAAAGAAAAGCATGAGCACGACCAAAGGTCTTTTGGCCATACTTCTCATGTGGGTCACAGAAATGCACTTACTTGTGCTCTCCTGTGATCCAACATCACAAACCCGTTCCAGTCTCTGTAATGTCGGGATCCACCCAGATTCCTGATCAGGAGCATACTCCTGCCCAGTGAGCGCTGGAGGGTCAGAGCAGAGAGCTATTGACTGACAGTCACCACTCTCTTCTCAGTGGAAACAGAGAACTGAGCAATTAGTGGTCATGTGATCACTCTGTTGTTGGGCTCACGGATGCTACATCCACATCGGTGAGTAAATTCCCCCCCCCCCCCCCCAATTCTCCTTAAATAAGTAGTGAAGGGGTGTGGAGATGACAGCCCCAAAGCTGACAAATATGAAGCCCAACTCCAATTATACAAAAAAAATATATATATAAGCCTTGTCATTCCTGCTCCCTGGATTTTTTTTTACATACCCCTCTTCTTAAAATCTTCTGAAAATCATGCTTTAACTGTCTTTTGTGTGACCTCAGACCTTTTCAATTCATGATCCAGTTACATTCTGTGAGTGGAGTAGACATGTCCCACAGCAGTGACAAGTATGTGGTCAGCACTGTCTGAGGGCCACACCTTCTGTAGTTTTAGAGCCAAAGGGGGTGGAGCCATGACTGCCTGTACCCTGATTTCTGTCTTGAGTCAGGCTGGGTATCATTCAGCCTGGATGCAGGAAGGCAGCTATTGGACACAGTGGGTGTTCTCTGGTACAGCAACTGGATGAAGGGTAGTATTGCAGTGAAAGCTGCAATTTTTATAACATGTTTTTTTGCTTATGTTTATTTAGCTGGATTTGGACTTTAGAAGCAAATCAGCGATGACAGCTCCCACACACATTTACCTGGAACCATAAAAAACAGTCAGAGCGATTTTGCACCCTGATACAAAATATCCCAAAACGTTGATTCCAGCTTTTGTCTATGTGTAGCTAAACCCCCCCCACACACAAAAATAATGTAACATTGCCAGTTACCCGACCTTACATTAGGTGCGTTCTACATTTTCAGGCTTTGTTTTCAACCTTGGTGGTCCTGCCAGTAACACATTTTCTGTCCTAAGGTGACAACACTCACTTGCTGCACCATCTGTGGAGGAGCAGCGTTGTCACCCTGGGCTGATCTCCAGATTGGACTACAAACACCTCCCCCTCTCTGAGACCTAGGGAGGAGGAGATGCACCCAGGACGTTAAAAAGATGCTGCATTTATATCAGGATCAACAGACATTTCTCTGTACTTATAGAAAATGTACATAACCTGAAAGAATAAAGCTAATGCAGCCACCATGTCTGAGGATTGGTAAGCTGCAAGATATTACATTTTTGTTCTTGGGTTTAGAAAATATTTAAGCTGTATGGGGCAAGCATAACCAAAAGTCTCTACCCTTCTACTGGCAGTGTCCATAACTAGACATTGTGCAAATATTACCAGCCGTGTGAGTGGAGCCATTGAAGTTGATCTTTCATTTTTATTTGTTTATTTGCAGATACCACATATGTTCTAGGACACTACAAGACAGATCAGTGCAAAAAGCCTCCACGACTTTGTCGCCAGGGTTATGCATGTCCTTATTACCACAATAGCAAAGATAGGAGGAGAAGTCCACGCCAAAATAAGTACAGGTATGATATTAGGATAAAATAAGTGCCAATCAGAATGGAATTTATGATTTAAAACTTTGTATGTCTTATTAAAAAAAAAAAAGGAAAGTAAATGAACAGGAGAGAAATCCAAATAAAATCAACATTTGGTGTGACCACTCTTTGCCTTAAACCCAGAATCAATTTTCTAGGTACACTTGCACATGGTAGGTAAGCAGGTAAGTTGTTTCAAACATCTTGGAGAACTAAACACAGATCTGCTATGGATGTACAGTAGGCCGCCTCAAATCCTTGTGTCTCCTATTTAATCCCAGACATACTCCACGATGTTGAGAACAGGTCTCTGTGGGGTCCAAACCATCTTTTCCAGAACTCATTGTTCTTTACATTGAAGACAGTTCCTAGTGACGTGTTTGGGGTCATTGTCCTGTTGCAGAGAAAATTTGGGACCAATCGCTTGCCTCCCTAATGGCACGATGGACAAGTATCTGTCTGTGTTTCTCAGCACTGAGAACACCATTGATCCTGACCAAATCTCCAACTCTACTTGCAGAAATGCAGCCCCAAACTTGCAAGGAATCTCCACCATGCTTCACTATTGCCTGCAGACGCTCATTATTGTACTGATCTCCAGCCCTTCCGGGAACAAACTGCCTCCTGCTACAGCCAAATATTTCTAATTTGAATCATCACTACCATTTTTCTACACCCCAGTTCCTATGTTTCTGTGCATTATTGAGGCCCTTAACCTTGTTTCCACATCAGAGGTATGGCTTTTTGGCTGCAATTCTTTCAGGAAGACCACTTCTGGACGGACTTCTCCAGACAGTAGATGGGTGTACCTGGATCCCTCTGGTTTCTGACAGTTCTGTGCTGATGCCACTGCGGGACATCTTCTGATGTCGAAGGGAAGTAAGCATGATGTGTCTTTCATCTGCTGTGTGAAGATTCCTTGGCCGACCCCCTACATCTACTGTCCTCGGTGTTGCCCGTTTATTTGTACTTCTTACAAAGAGCTTGAACAGCGCATCTTGAAACCCCATTCTGATTTGTATTCTTTACCTGGGAGAGACCTTCCTGATGCAGTATAACTACCTTGTGTCTTGTTACTGAGCTCATGACCTGTGACATAAAATTGTCTTTTCACAACCTCACAACCTTTCACAACTTTAGTAGCAGAGTTTGGCTGTTCCTCGCTCAGTTTATGCCTCCTATAGAGCTCTTTCTGTTTTCTAGATATGCACACCCCCAGATATTTTATGAAGCCTTTTCTGTTTTAGTTAATAACTGTGTTTCAACCTACATATGAAATTGATGATCATTAGCTTCTGCTTGGTATAATTGGTTACTCATACACCTGACTCTAATCATACAAAATCCCTGACTTTGTGCAAGTGTAAAAAGTGATGCTGGTTTGAAGCCAAAGGGTAATCACAACAATTATTGATAAGATTTGGATTTTTCTCACTTTTGATTTTGTAAATTGATAAAAACAAACAAAATATATAATTTACAGCATTTCTCCACACCCGCCTAAAACTTTTGCACAGTGCTGAATATACATCCCAATACACCTAGTAAACAAATGACAGATTCTTTACTTGTTATGCAACCAGACACATAATCCTCCTGAAATGTAACCAAACTCACAAAGTGAACTCCAAACACTTGACCCCACTCCCCATACACACTGTATCCCTAAAATGTAATCTTGACTTTTCTGTTGATTAAGTTTTGCTTTGCCTCCACTCACCTTCTGAGCCCTTCTTTTGATCCTATAATGTGAGTGGCTACCTCACAGAACATACGGGCCAGCTTCTGTATCTGTCTAACAATGCCCCCTGCCAGTATTTATTGAAGGTAGCTTATACTACATACCGTATTTATCGCGGTATAACGCGCTCCCGCGTATACCGCGCACCCCTAAAGTTGCCCCGAATCCTGTGGAAAAAAAGTTTTTTTTGTACTTACAGTTTGGGTGTCTTGCGCGGCGTCCATCGGCGGCCTCGTCGGGTCCGGCGTCCGTCTGCGGCTTCGGGTGTCCTCTTCGTCGGGTCCGGCGTCCTTCTGTGTCTTCGGGTGTCCTCTTCGTCGGGTCCGGCGTCCTTCTGCGGCGTCCTCGCGTCCTCCCCGCTCGTTTCCCGCGCTGAGTTTGAATACTGCGCCGACATATACAGAGCGCAGTACACTCGTGTATTGTCGGGCAGGCTCGGCAACTCTCGCGCTGACGTCCTATACGTCCAGGACGTGAGTGCGGAAGGAGCCGAGACTGCCCGACTATACCCGAGTGTACTGCGCTCGGTATATGTCGGCGCAGTATTCAAACTCGGCGCGGGAAAGCGGGTATCGGCGTATACCGCGCACCCACGATTTTGCCCTGATTTTCAGGGCAAAAAAGTGCGCGGTATACGCCGATAAATACGGTACATTTTTTTCATTATATGCTCAATTGAATTTCCTCAGTTTGTTACAGGTTTACTTTAAAGTGATTGGAAAGGTTATTTATTATTTTCAAATAACAAACATGTTATACTTACCCGCTCAGTCCAATGGTTTTTCATAGAGCAGTGCCAGTCTGTCTCTTCTGGGGTCCCCTGCTGGCATTGTGAGTGACAGACAGGTGCACATCTTTGATCAACTGCACCTCCCCCTGGTTTACTTCATGAGTATGGAGGTTGTAGCTTAGTCACCTGGAGATCAACTTGGCTATAGGCTACTGCTTAGGTTGCATTGTGGATGATCTAGACTTATAAACATAATCCTTTCTGTTGGCAAATGCCATTTATTTTATGGTTTACCTGGATTTCACATTCTTTTGTTCCATAGATCTTCCCCGTGTCCAAATGTGAAGCATGCTGATGAGTGGGGTGACCCTAGTAAGTGTGAAAGTGGAGATTCATGCCAATACTGTCACACAAGAACAGAGCAGCAATTCCACCCCGAGGTAAAAGTTCCCCTCTCTTGTCCCTTTTATCCAACTTTCGTTCTGTTTCTCACCACCATATGGGGCTATAGTGTGTCATCAGTTCTAACGTTCCTTTTCCCCTCTTGCATAGATTTACAAATCTACAAAGTGCAACGATATGCAACAGTCTGGCAGCTGTCCACGTGGGCCATTTTGTGCCTTTGCACATGTTGAACGTAGGTTATTTTATCACACTTCAGTGCGTAACTTGTACACTGTACTGAAAAAAATTAACAAACCTTTAAAGTATATCTAAATTAAAAAACAAAAATGTATAGTGTGCAAGTGCTAGAACCCCTGTGAGGATTCTATTGCTGTAAGAGAGAGTTAGCATTGAGCTTTTCAGATGGATGGTTTCAGACCCATATTTTTGTGGATTATGAGTATTATAAGGAGGATTTCCTATGGTAGCTCAACATGAAAGTGTGTGACACTTGTATTGATGAATGAGGAGTGCCATAATGAATAGTCTGAGATTTAGAACTGTGAGGGAAATTGATTTTATTTTATAATTTTGTATACTTAAAACAACCAAAACATTTGGAACACAGCCTAGCTATTGAGCTATAGCTACATACCAGACAAGACCCTTAAAACACATCGAATGGCTCATAATTCAATGATTACAAGTATACCCATGAAGAAGGGGGACACGCTAAAACATGTTTTGGTGTTCTATGTTTGCAAAATTGGTAATAAATTATTTCTCAAAATTTGAAATCTTGGATTCTGACACACCTCACCCATTGGATTTTTATTTCTGTCTGTGACCCTGCTGGAGGTATTTACCCACTATATTTGTGCTGGGGATCATAAGTTTCTATGATAGTAAAAAAAAAAATATCAAAAATGTGCAACAGAAGGTACTATGCAATATGTTCTGATGACAAGAAAGGACTTCCTCTCACTTCCTGTTGTGTCTCTGAGACATCCCGCAGACAAAAAATCTGACCGGGGTTCTAATAACCTCCTACTCTATTCCAAAATTTTTTTTATAATAATTTTGACTATAGATACACTTTAACTGCCTCCCGCCTGGCCTATAGATGATTGATGACTGAGCAGGAGCTCTCCCATCCTGGGTAGACTTCATATGACGGCCTCCCAGTCAGGCGCCTCACAAGGACCCTAGGGGCTGTACTGCACCACAATCTGTCTGCTAACAGATCACTGTACCAATCCAGTGCCGGTACCATGTGATCTCTGTGACCAATCACACCGATCACATGACAGTTGTACACAATAAATAGCCTTCATTCATAACCATTCTTTGTGTACTATTGTGTTGATCTCTGAGCATGGTCACAGTGATCACATGGTACACACAGGGCCAATCACAGTGCATCTGTACCATATAATAGCTGTGACCAATCACAGTTTCACAATAGTATACAATGTATAAATGGATGCCATTCAAAACCTGATAGCTTATAACAGTGATCACCACTGATATAAGCAATTATAGTATGTAAAAAAAAATCATGATCACTTTCCCAGAGTAGTACAGTGCTACTATAATACTGTACTGCTCTGGTCACAGCATGTAAAAAAAAAAAAGAATAATGTTAACATTTTTAAAATATTATTAAACATATTGTCACCAGTCAGTGTCCCTGATCACTTCCACACCAGTAACATGGTGATGCGGTACTGCTCTGGCGACAGTATGTTAAAAAAAAACAAATGTAGAAAAGAAAATGATTTAATTTCTTAATTTTCTCCTAAATTTTGACAAAAAATTGCAAGTTCAAAAAATTTACCATGCCACTTACTACCTTGGACTGTCTACTTTCCAAACAGGGGTCATTTGGGAGGGTCATTGGCATGCTTATAGTTTATCACATATTACCTTCATTGCACATTGTAAGCTCGGGAGGTGACAATTTGTCCCAGGCACACATTGCTGCAGATGCTACCTCTGTTTCAAATCTCTTACCTACTTGCTTAATAGTATTATACTGTTCTTGTTATAGAGTCTCTTCTATGTGATGACTTACAATCTCCTTCAGCTGTGTCAAGCCCTACACAAACTGGACCTATTATGTATATGCCTTCGGCTGCTGGAGACTCTGTTCCTGTGAGCCCATCCAGCCCTCATGCACCAGACTTCAGCAGCGTATGTTGTTGCACTTTATTTACATTTTTTTAAATAGAAATATTCTATGTGCTTTTTTTGCAGTTGTAATTTTCATAACCTTACCCGCACTTTCCTGTTACCAGGAGTTGTGCAGGGTGTCTGACAGTACAGTCAAATAGTAAAGCTGGTCATACACTGATCAAAACTCGGCTGGTTCAGAAAGAATGCAATTGTTTAATTATCTTCCTTCAAAGGGACATGTGTGATAATTTTCCACCGATCAACAGTTGCAGCCAATTAGCTGCAGCCACTGATCAGTGTATTCAGACAGATCAGTGTATTCTGACAGTGGTGGGCGCCACTGTCAGAATAATTTGTCCCGCAGGGGTGTTCCTCCATCCACTTGGTATGGTTTTCGATATTATGAACACTGTAATGTAACAGACCTGGTCTTACACACACACCCTCCCCTGTGAGAACACTTTAGTGGTTATTTTTCTCTGCCATCACAGAGCCCTGCAGAATGAGGTGAGGAAGCAGCAGAACTATAAAGAGATTGCAAGATGTGAGAACTCAATTGGTTTTTATCACTATAGAACTTATTTTCAGGAAAAAGCTTTCTTAAAGGATAAGTTCACTTATGCAGGTAATAAATGTGCATCAATTTTTTTTTCTTAGGAGCCTGCACTGCAGGGCATTGCACCTGCGATCTGCTGCAATGTCAAGCTCCTGCCAACTCTCAGTACAGCTGTCTGCCCAATTACTGAAGTCCAGGAAGAATCATTGAGCAACAGGATTGCTCACCAGCACCCGTGCAGTTCATTGAGAACTACAAGCTGTCTGCCCCAATGGAAAATGGTACTTGTAGTTCATTCATTCACAGAACTCTGTGACTAAATGATGTGGTTGTAAGCAGAGCCACGCACAGCTGCACTGCTTTTAAATTGTGACAGTGGTTGCGGGGAGAGGATCCCCCGCCTGCTATCATATTGGGGGATCGGGGTGCGGGCTGGTGCTTTAGTAACATGCTACAGCCTGAATATGGGCGTAACATGTTACCAGAGTTGAACTTATCCTTTATTCATACATCACAAGACAGCAGGGGCCAGCCAAATTTCAATCAGTGTGTGCCTTGCCCTGTTCAACAAAAGGTGACTGTTGGATCGACTTCTGTTGAATGAACAAGTTGGAAAACTTTTCCTGATCAGGCGCTGATCAGTGTACTTTGACAGCAGCAGGAGCCACTGTAAGAATACAATGTTCTGGCTTTGGGAATTCCTCCATCCATCTCATTCATGTTGATAAAAGACTTTGTTTTTTTGTTTATCCCACTGCCTGATCAAAAAACAACACCGTTTGGCCAGCTTTGGTCTGTTGGGTTATGCTCCACTTCCGGGTGGTTTGGCATTGGCATTGTCTTGATTCTCTATAGCAATAGCAGGCTTCCCAATGGTTCCTTATAGATGGATATATCCCAGACCTTGGTGAGAAGCATGGGTAAGACCTGTAAGTTGTCTCTGAATCCTGGAGGGGGCTCTCACCTTGGCATCTGGTTGCATTGAGTGAGCTTGCTGTTGGGGTGCTGTACAGGTCCAGGGCCGTGGTATGTTGAGGCAGGCCCAGTCCCTGAAGTCTCTACAGGGTATGCCTGACCAGCATCAGGTGATGATTGAGTTGGCTTTGCTTTGTGTGTTGTAAGTGCCTCTTTTGTGGGGGTACATAGTGCTGTCCCCTGCCTCTGGGAGTTTGGGTAATTTAGGTCTAGGGCTCTGTCCCCAAAAAAGCTACTAAAGAAGGGAGGGTGCAAGAAAGCAGACTCCTCCCAGGTGGGCGAATCCTCTGAAAAGTACTCCCAGACCTCTAGTATGTCCCATTCACAAAGATCCACACTGAGTTTTCTCAGAGGTGGTAAGATCCTGATACTGTCACTACAGGAACCTTTGGGACCTGAGGTGTCAGAGATGGGGTCTTGGAAAGCACCCAAACCAACCAAGTCCTTAGTCATTGCATCCTCACATTAAAAATGGTCTGTACAAGGACTGGGACCCTTGCAGTTAACTCCAGATTGCAAAAAGTGGGTGGTCCCTGCAGTGTCTTACCTTAATAAGACCCGTGCAGTACTTGTGGACAATCTGTCAGTGTTAAAGGTCCTTGCAGACTAATGTTTTGAGTCCCTGTTTAAGGTGCCCTTTTGCATGACTAGTGTGGCTAGTGTAGCATTGCATCTATGGGGGTTTGTCAGGCTTTGCTGGTATGGACAAAATTCATGGTGAAAAAAACTTTTGTCTAATTGGTGGGCCAGAGAGCACTTGGAGCTCTTTCCTGGAGTGTTGCACATCTGCGTGGATGGGTTGGGGGATTCTATTCTTTCTAGAAACTCTCTTGTCTGGGGCCTATGCACATGAGGTGAGTGCTGTGGTTAGCAGAGCTTCCCTGCAAGAAGCAGTTGAAACATTCGCCTTTCAAGGGTGAACACTTGCAATGCTCTGAATACGTTTATCCAAAAAATCACTGGAGGAAAGTGCACTCTTTTAACTCTAAAGAAGTGGCAGAAGCTTTTGCAGCATAAGTCATCTTCATCTGGAACCAAGAAGGTTTACTTTTTTCTTTTCAGAACTCTGGGGAAACAGAAAGTCCTGGAGCCCCAAACTCTCCATGTCAGGCAACAAACCTTCTTCCAACTGAAGGTCTACCCCTCACACTTCTGCAATCATTGGCATGTTTGGTGGCCATTGTGGTCGTATGGTCCCAAGATATCTTCTTTTCTCAGGTCAATATGGTCCTCAGGTCAATATGGTCAGTTGGGTCCTCGATTTCAAGAAGTCCACCCTAAAGCCATTGCACCACTTGGAATATCCCGGACATGGCCCTGACATGAGATTTGCTTCCCAAAGAAAAGCTTAGGACTCTCCGCCTTTGCATTAGGGTGCTAGGGTTGATGGTAACAGTGCCATTTCAGACAGTTTCATTTAACCTTGTTGCATCTTGACATCCTGTTTTTCATGGATTGGCAGTTTATGCCCAAGGCCTTACCGACTAGGATCTTGTGGTCTCCGCTATTCCCACTGTTCTGAAGACCAGAAAGCCTTCTTTTCGTAGGAATTGCAACCATGCTTGGAAACTATGAAAGCATGCTTTGCTTGGTGTGAAAAGGGAAAGCTTAATCCATGGACATACTCAGTGGCACCAGTTTTAGTACAGTCAAGACTAAACCAATAGAAGCACAGGACCCCTGTGCAAATTTTCACCGGAGCGGCAGCGGAGATATGTGAACCGGCTCCTTAGAGAGCCAGTCACAATCTCCTAACATGCAAATTGGATGCAGTGAAAACCACATCTAATTCACATAGTGTGAACCCAGCCTTAAAAGGGAGAGTTTAATTTACCTTGCCTGGCTAAAATATTAGGTCATTATTGGTGTATAGCATTCACATGGAAAAAAAACACAATGTGTAAGTTGGGATGCATTTCATTTGTAATTCAAACTATAGAAAGGAGCACTAGACCAAAATTGGATAAAAAAGTCCAAGATGATTTGGGGCAACATTACTCCCCCTTCATTAGGAAACCAGTGACTTCACAGATCTACATTAGAACCAGTAATTAACCCTCCTGATGGAGAAATAACCTGATAGCAGTTGCTGGGCAGCATTTCTCAGCAACTGCTTTCAAGCTGTTTCTTCATGAGGGAATTTCATAGTGGTCCTAGTATAGATCTGTGAAGACACTGGTTTCTCTGATTCCATCCACGTTTTATCCTGTGCTGAGCCCTGATATAAGGTGAATGGTGTTGCCCCCGAAATGCATTGGCTGTTTTTATATGATTTTTTTTTATCAACAATTAAAATCTTGAACTTTGTTATATGATTTTGGTCTGGCGTTCTTTTCTGTATTTTTATGGTTTGAGTCACTGTTGGGTGCTCATCGAGGGGAGCCGCTGCACCAGATCTATTGAGCAAGTCTTAAGGTTCCCAGCACCTCTTTTATTATGCTGTTCTGGAGCGCATTTCACTTGTGTTTGTTTTATAGATGCTCCTATGCTTCCTCATAGCGGATAGAGTTTGTAATTTTAACTGTAATTCTATCTTGGCAGGTATGGGGTAAGATGAGCCACCTTCCTACCAGTCCAACACCAGCATCAGTAAGTAGGACTGTAGTTTTTCCTTACAGTGTGAAATTGTGTAATCTGTGATGAGGCTATACTTAAGAAAGTCAAGTCTGTATTGCTATTCTACTTATCTACTTTAATTTTCATTATAGTTGCTCATAATGTTTATATTAATAGCTTTATATAGCAACATTTTGAGCACCATTATACGAAGTAAAGGGAGATAGTGCAGTTACAAAACACTTCAGTACAAGAGGATCAAGAGGATTAGGAGGCCTTAAAGTGGAACTTTACTCTGCAGATTGACTTACTGTGTCTGCCTCCGCCTCCACCTCCTAAATAATGATACCCGTGGGGGGGGGGGGGCTATTTATTGTGTTTTTTAAAGTGGCGGTCCGCCTAAAAAAAATATTAAAAGCCAACAGCTACAAATACTGCAGCTGCTGACTTTTAATAATGGACACTTAACTGTCCAGGGTGCCCGTGATGTCGGCAGCCAAATCCAATCAATCGCTCGGCTCTTGGCTGCCCCCCGCCGCCATTCTTGGTGAGGGAATCAGGAAGTGAAGCCTTGCGGCCTCACTTCCCGGTTCCCTACTGCACATGCAAGATGTCTTGCTACGTGTCCTCACTGGTCCCTGCTGTCTTCTGGGACCGGTGTGTTTCCCAGAAGACAGCAGGTGAGGACAGTGTAGGCGCCGGACATGACGTAGGTCACCGCAATCACCGTGGTGATCTATGCCAGGAATTGGGAGCAAATACCTGTATTACACAGGTATATGCCCCCCCCTGAAAGGTGCCAAATGTGACACTGGAGGAGGGGTGGAACTCCACTTTAAGTTATTTTCTAGCAGCCGTGGTCTAGGCCAGGATGGTGTGTCCTGCTCCTACGGCATCCTAGAATATCCCCATCACTAAGTCCAGGAGGCTACAAAAGCTGCCACTTTATTGGGGCTCAGGCTGCCCGAACCCGGAAGAGACAGCTGGCTGATGAGGACCAAGATGGCAGCACGAGACACAATCTGTAACGCCCAGACAGCAAATGGCTGCAGTACAATGCTAGATTTACTGGGCAAGTTTAGTATATATTTTTTTTTTTTTTGAGAAAGCAGCATAGCTGGTAGGAAGGGGCTGGAGGCCGGAGGTCGAGTTAAGTTCCTCTTTAATGAGGGTTGCTTGCTGTTGCCAGACCATTGATATCCCCCTTGTTTAGACATCTTGGATGTGATGACAGTAGCCCCAGCAGACTCGCAGCTGTCAATCAACAGGCACTATAGCAGTGGTTCTCAACCTGGGGGTCGGGACCCCCTTGGGGGTCAAATGATGATTTGCCAGGGGGTCACCAACTCCCGGGCTGTTCCCGGAGCCTGCAGTCGCCCATTCAGTTCACGGCATGGCTGGGGGCAGAGACTAGAAGTCAGCTGATGTGGGAGAGGCTGGAGGAGACCCTATCTCCTGATTTCAGCATAGGTGTCACTGCTTCGAGACACCACAATGTCTGAGACACCGTGAATGCGGAGTAACACTACCTGTGATTATATTTGCCATTAAAAGTCCCCACTATAGTTCTCAGATCAGCAGATGACCTTGAACTCCCACCAGCACTGCCACTAATCCTATTAACCCCACCATGAAATAATAGAAGGAATACAAATGGAGACTACATGGAAGGGAGAGAAAAGAGGGGAAGGAACAAAGAAAAAGGGAGCGAAAGACAGACGGCTAGAGAGGGATGGGGGGGGTGGGGGGACAAAGAAAGAGGTACATCCTCAAATGTATCATAAGGGGTTTTAATACTGTATGAGTGGAAGGGAGCGCTAAATGTCCATGGGTTAGGGGCACAAATTACTTGCCTTGGATGCTGACAACCCACGCTATGAAAATAATTTTACCGTTAGGGGTCCCCGCAACTTAGGGAATTTTATCAAGGGGTCGCGGCACTAGAAAGGTTGAGGACCACTGCACTATAGCATTCGCTTCTTTGCTCCTCCCTTGACAGCAACATAAAAGTTTTGGTATGGGGTTGGGGGGTAGGACAAAGGAATTAGGCCAGCACAATCAGTAAATATATGCTCCCAGGCTTTGGCATGGTAGGAATGAGGGGGAACTCTTACCGGCGTGTTTGAATTCTCTAGCAATTGCAAAGGCGCATTTCAAGTGAATAAAAAATCCTTATGGAAAGGAAAACGCTGCAAATATATTTTTTTAAGTTGGTGACAGTTTCTCTTAAAGCAGACATTAATGATGGTCTATGCTGATTGCATAACAAATTAAAGCGGAGTTCCACCCAAAAGTGGAACTTCTGCTTAATCCACTCCTCACCCCCTTACATGCCACTTTTGGCATGTAATTTTTTTTGGGGGGGGAGTGGGGGCTTCAGGAGGAGTGGGACATCCTGTCCCACTTCCGCCGAGGGGCCACTAAGGCGATACGTCATATCGCCTTTTTGCGGCCCCTCCCAGTAGGCGATCGTTTGGGACACGTGACAGCTCCCAGGCGATCACCTTTCCAATCAGACAGCGCCGCTCGCGCATGCGCAGTGAGTGCCCAGCCGTGAAGCCGAAAGCTGTCATGGCCGGGTGCCCACAGTAGCAATGAGGACGCTGGCCGGAGAGGGGGGGAGAGGAGCGGAGCTCAGGCCGGCGCGTCGCTGGAACGTGGAACAGGTAAGTGTATGTTTATTAAAAGCCAGCAGCTACACTTTTTGTAGCTACTGACTTTTAATAAACATGAAAAATGCCTGGAACACCCCTTTAATAATGCCAGCTGTCATATCTCTATCCTCATCTTTGAAAAACAAAAATGTAAGAAATCATACTCAGCACGTGTTGCTGAGAAATTGAACTAGCTAGAAAATTTGACTCCTACGGGAAGTATTAAAGTGGTTATAAAGGCAAGACATTTTTTACCTTAACAACTTAAGACCCGAACCATTATGCAGGTTAATGACCTTGCCCCTTTTTGCGATTCGGCACTGCGTCGCTTTAACTGACCATTGCGCGGTCGTGCAACTGGGCTCCCAAACAAAATTGGCATCCTTTTTTTCCCACAAACAGAGCTTTCTTTTGGTGGAATTTGATCACCTCTGCGGTTTTTATTTTTTGCGCTATAAACAAAAATAGAGTGACAATTTGAAAAAAAAAACAATATTTTTTACTTTTTGCTATAATAAATATCCCCAAAAAATATATAAAAACACTTTTTTTTCCCTCAGTTTAGACCATATTCTTCTACATATCTTTGGTAAAAAAAAATCGCAATAAGCGTTTATTGATTGGTTTGCGCAAAATTTATAGCGTTTACAAAATAGGGGATAGTTTTTTTTTGTCATTTTTATAAAAAAAATCTTTTTTTACCAGTAATGGCGGTGATCAGCGATTTTTTTTGCACGACTGCGACATTATGGCGGACACATCGGACACTTTCGACTTTTTTGGGAAAAGTGCTATAAAAATATGCTGATTACTGTGAAAATGACACTGGCAGTGAAATGGGTTAACCACTAGGGGGTGCTAAAGGGTTAAGTGTGCCCTAAGGGAGTGATTTTTACTGTAGGGGGGTGTGGCTGGACGTGTGACAGGGAACAGACGATCACTGACAGCCACACTAGGAAGAACGGGGGAGGTGTGTTTACACTCACCTCTCCCCGTTCTTCATCTCCTGTGACCCTATGGCGGGACACCGGCAGTGATTGAGTCTGTGTGTCCCCCGGGTGCAGTCACGGAGGACAGGGCCGCAAGCGCACCGCCGGAGGCACGCTCGCGACCCACGGCTGGGCTTTTTAAAGGGGACGTACCTGCACGCCAATGTGCCCAGCTGTGCCATTCTGCCAACGTAAATAGTCATGCGGCGGTCCTTAAGCGGCTAATGCATTCCCTGTATTAGGGTAAAGAGTGTCTCAGTAAGTGTATCGCCCCCTCACTTAACTATATACTCTCCTGAGCCCTATATTGAGCCAGTGCTGCTTTTTCTGCCTCTTCACATAGGCACAGAGGCAGCAGCATGAGCCATTGTCTCCCACTGCTGTCAATCAAATTCTGTGGGGGGGGGGGGGCATGGGGTCAAACCACGCTGAGCGTGTCTATAGACGAACACAGCCCGCATTAGGAGCAAGCCCACAGGTGCGCTTCCATAGGAGGTTGGCGCACAACAAAGAGGAGGAGCCTAGAGTGCCAGTAGGGGACCACAGAAGAGAAGGATCGAGGCTGTTCAGTTCAGTACCAGAGCAGGTAAGTTTAACAGGTTTATTATTTAAAAAAAAAAAACGTTACAATCACTTTAAAGCACAGCCCCTCTTCCTAAATGCACGTCATAGCCCTGTCCTTTTTTCATGGAACTGTCCAATTATATCATGTGCTGGCCCAGCTCCTCTTTCCCTCTTCCCTCTACATAGCTGGGACAGCTGAACTTATGTCCAGAGCAGTTTAAGAATGTTTGGATGTCTACACTAGGGAGGCTTTTACAGGTTTATAACATGCATAAAAAATGTTCACTGTTCATATCAGAAGATTTTTGGTAAAATGTATGGTCTGATGACAGGGTCTCTTTAATGGGTCACTGACCCAAAACAACTATGCACTCCAACTGCTCCATCCTGACGCTTGGTTAGTCACTCACTAAGTCGGTAAAGCAAGTATAAGAACGGCAACCCTAGAGCCAGCCCTTTGAACAACAAGTCAGCAATGGCTACTCCAGTATTTCTCCCTTGATAAGTTCCCATAAGTTGCTGTAACATCGTTCTCATTTTGAATAGCAGGATAAAAAAGCCTTGCTGTTGTCTGACAGATACTATGTGCCAGCATAGGAAGCCCAACTCATGGTTGCGGATCTCCCTCGGGATCCCTTGGGAAGCCACAGAACCTGGATAGCCTTGGATTTCACGGTGACCTCTCAGGCAGCTACAAGAAAGCCCCAGGGTGCGAGAGGGAAGACTCCACAGGGACTGATTATCTAAAGAGCTTTAAAAGCCAGGTCAGTAGATTTGGTAACTTATCATTATGGGACCCTGTCTGTTGTCCCTGCACTCACTCTTGTGTTGTGTATTGTGCCTGCAGTGGCCCATTTATGTGCAGTAGATGTTTCTAGAACTGTGTGCCTCAGCAGTATTAAACCCATAGCTCTGTCGCCTCACATTCTCACTATTTGTTTTGCCAAGGCAAAGTTAAAACCGCACCCGATGGAGCACAGGGGTCAAGATCAATCCCTTCTACAGTCAAAGCAGGTAAGGCAGGAAATTGGGCTTCTTTTCTAGTCTATGTGTATATAAGTACGATGATTCAGGAATGTTTAACATACCAGATTTTATTATATAGATATGTATTAATGACAGTTGCATTCACATCCTGCACCTCCTGCTATTATATTATTGCTTTTTAGCCTATTTGCAAGAAACCATAGTAAGGGCGGTGAACAAATATGGTATGCTAATAACATAATCATTGACAGGGTCACATAGAATGCATCTAGCTTTAGAGAAGGAAGTAAGTCTGTCTTAGTAGCTTTTAAATGAAACATCCTATTAAAAGTTATGGAGTTGTTTCTTGTACATCACTGAATTTCTTATCACGGGATGCTCTATGACTTGTTGTGATATCTTTCACTGGCCTCTAGATGGCACTGTGTAATGATATCAAATTGTAGGGGTTTCTTAACCAGGGTTCCTCCAGAGGTTGAAAAGGGAGAGTATTGCCTCTATAAGGCTAATTGTGCAAACAATTTAAATGTGCCAGCATCCCGTTTGGTATGTAGAAAGTGAGACCGAATTAATAAAGTGTTTTATGTAAATAAATATTGTTTTTTATACCAATCTGGTCTCCTATCAGTGCCGTGAAAGTCCCAACCCTCCTTCCCCTGACCTATGTTTATTGATGCCACTTGGCCTCAAGCAGCCTACGGCACTTTATCAATTGGGTCTCACTTTCTACATTCCTCCAGAGGTTGCTATGGGTTCCTTGAGCAGTGAGAAATGTCTGCCTAGTTAAGTTAAAGAGGAGTTCCACCCAAAAGTTGAATTTTAGTTTTTTTGCTTCCTCCCCCCCTCCGATGCTACATTTGGCACCTTTCAGGGGGAAGAGGGGAATGGGGACTTGTTTTTGACAGTACTGCAGCACTGTTCCTCAGAAATTTGGCCCCCCTCCTCCTTCCTCCGCTGCCGGGCCAATTAGAAAGTGCAGCACGCTTTGCGCATGCGCAGTGTGGATCCGCCTGTGAAGCTGGTTTCCTTTAGTGGAGATGACAGTGGCAGCACCCAACAGCTGAGCTGAAGATCGGCTGGAGTGCTAACATCGTGGGCTCCCTGGACAGGTGAGTGTCCATATATTAACCACTTAAGTCACGGGAAACATTATGCAGGTAAAGGACCTTTCCCCTTTTTACGATTCGACACTGCGTCACTTTAACTGACAATTGCGCGGTCGTGCGATGTAGTTTCCAAACAAAATTGATGTCCTTTTTTTCCCACAAACAGAGCTTTCTTTTGGTGGTATTTGATCACCTCTGCGGTTTTTATTTTTTGCGCTATAAACAAAAATAGAGCGACAATTTTGAAAAAAATTCAATATTTTTTACTTTTTGCTATAATAAATATCCCCAAAAAAGATATAAACACTTTTTTTCCCTCAGTTTAGGCCGATACGTATTCTTCTACATATTTTTGGTAAAAAAATCGCAATAAGCGTTTATTGATTGGTTTGCGCAAAATTTATAGCGTCTACTAAATAGAGGACAGATTTATTGCATTTTTATTAATAATTTTTTTTCTAGTAATGGCGGCGATCAGCGATTTTTATCATGACTGCGACATTATGGCGGACACATCTGGCACTATTTTGTGACCATTGTCATTTTTACAGCGAACAGTGCTATAAAAATGCACTGGTTACTGTAAAAATGACACTGGCAGTGAAGGGGTTAACCAGGAGGGGGCGCTGTAGGGGTTAAGTGTGCACTAGGGAGTGTTCTTACTGTGGGGGGGCGTGGCTGTGCGTGTAACGTCACTGATCGTTGTTCCCCAACACAGGCAACAGACAATCAGTGACAGTTCGTTTACACTCACCTCTCCCCGTGCTTCCTCTCTGTGACCCGATCGTGGGACACCGGCGGGGATGGTCACGGCGAAGAGGACCGGGTCACGAGCGCGCTGTGCTCTTAAATTGGACGTACATGTACGCCCTTGTGCCCAGCCATGCCATTTTTTCGACGTATATCGTCGTGCGGCGGTCCATAAGTGGTTAAAGGTCAGCAGCTACAGTATTTGTAGCTGTTGACTGTTAATGTTTTTCCCCCAAGGCTGGAACACCTCTTTAAGTTCCCGTTGGAACCATTGATCCTTTTAACTATCTGTAAGGGGGGAACTCCTCTCAATGACCACACGTGTAAGGAGCATTCTTCCCACTAACCATCACACTGATGTATCCTGAGCTATAGGGGGTTCCCTGATAATAGGAAGTTATTTCAATGGTTCCTCTGTGTTGAAAAGGTTGAGAAAGTCTGTTGTAGACTGTAGTTCAAACACCTCAGTTCTACATTATCTGGATGAACTATATTGCAAACTTAATCTATTTGTGTCATTGGGTAAAGTAAACCTGTGCTGAGGGAAATATGGAGGTTAACATCACTGGTCTGTTTTGAAAATGCTAGTTGCCTGGCTGACACGTTACTCCAATGGCTTTCACTTTGCCTGGTAATGTCAAATTGACACTTTGCCCTAGCACCTCAGCTCCCCCGCTCCCCCTTAGCCCACTGAAATTCTGGTGCTCCTAGGTATGGGGGAGCTTGTGACTATTTCCCATAATGCAGTGCCCTGGCTAAGTGTCCAAACACTAGTCCTAGCGCTGTCACCTGACAACAGCTGACACCAAGAATTTTAATAGCAGCTGTAAAATAGAAAAACCAACTGCCAATGGATATAAATTGCAATAAACACAATATCGGTCCAGCTGCAGTATAAAAATTGACAATATGGCAATAGAAATAATAAAAAACAGTCCGCTGCGCTCGTGCCAAATAGAAATGATGTACACAAATATAGAACAGTCCCAATTGTATAGTGATATAAAGTGCTTGTGCTTAAAGATGGTATATCCGTGCTTCAATGTGCTCAGACTTGGGTGCCCCACATAGATGTAAACTCACCCCCTGGAGTTCACCAACTATCGCTAGTATGGTCCTTTAACCACCTCAATACTGGGCACTTAAACCCCCTTCCTGTCTAGGCCATTTTTCAGCTTTCAGCGCTGTCACACTTTGAATGACAATTGCGCAGTCATGCTACACTGTAACCATATGACATTTTTATCATTTTCTTCACACAAATAGAGCTTTATTTTGGTGGTATTTAATCACTCCTAGGTTTTTTATTTTTTTCAAAAACAAAAAAAAGGCCAAACATTTTGAAAAAAATAAAGTTTTTCTTAGTTTCTGTCAGTAAATTTTGCACTGGAACTGATGGGCACTGATATGCTGCACTGATGGGCACTGATGAGGTTGTACTTATGGACACTGATGAGGCAGCACTTATGGCACTGATTAGGTGGCACTGATGAGGAGACGCGAATATGCGGCACTGATATGTGGCACTGATGGGTGGCACTGGGCACAGATAGGCAGCACTCGTGGGCACAGATAGGCAGCCCTGGTGGGCACATATAGGCAGCATTGATGGGCAGCAGTGGTGGGCATTGATGGGCAGCAGTGGTGGGCATTGATGGGCAGCACTAATAGCCAGCACTGACTGGCATCACTTGTGGGCACTGATTGCTGGCACTTTTGGGCACTGGTTGCTGGCACTTTTGGGCACAGATTGTTGACAATAATGGGCACTGCTTGGACATGATTGCTGGTAGTGGTGGGCAATCATTGCTGGCACTGATGGGCACCTAATTGTGATTGAGGGCACTGATCATCAGTGCCCTGATTACATACCTAGCTGTCCCCTGTGAGGAGATGCCGCTGATCGGCTCTCTTCTCCTCACACTCTGTCAGGAGAGAAGATTACTGGCATCTCCGTGTTTACATGTGATCGCCTGTGATTGATCACAGCCGATCACATGGTCAAAGAGTCGCGGCCACAACTCTTTACACAGATCGGGGTCGCGCCATGTCCTTGCCACAGCAGCACGCCCCCGCACAGGAGCGGTCATTCTGGGCGGCCGTCATATGACGTCCACCCATAAAGAGAGCTGCACCGCCCAGCCGTCATTTGGTGGTGGGCGGCGGCGGCAAGTAGTTAAGCATGTGGGGAAGCCCCTGTAGAGATCCGCTGCTGGCACCTCATGCAGTGCAGTTCCTCATACAGATAAACAAACCAAAAGAATCCTCATTGCGCAAAATATCGTTCCAAAAACCAGGATGATCAGGCACCCTAACATGTGAGTGTTATTTTTCACTTCACTTTCAGTGGGGCACATTATACAGACACTATAAATTTTCTCTAAAGAGTTTGTAATAAAGAAAGTGACCTCATGAATGCTGCAGGTCATTGACTCAAAGTTCTGAAGTCATAAGATCAGTAGAACTACCAGGAGGGTAGCATTTTCATAGGAGGACAGTAATGGTAGCTGCCTGTTGGCACAGGTTTACTTTAAAGCAAAATGCCCATGCTGGGAAAAGTAGCAGGATTGATTTTGTGGTCCCTTCCCAGCAGCACATACTTACCTTTTTTTAATTCTACCACCACTCCATTCAGTCACTGAGAGCAAAAAATATATCCAATACTTCTGGGTATGGAGGAGCACATGACTTACTCCCCTATACAGACCCCCCCATGGCAGAGTTAAGGAAGGTGATTAAATGCTGCTGGAGAAGGAGGAACTAAAGTAAACCTGTTGTTTTCCTTTTGCGGGAAAAGCATAGGTTTGCTTTAAGATAATCTGTATTGTTAATGTGTATTTTATAGGCTTGTTCTTGCAAAATGTTCATACAATAAAATCTGCTGTGTGTCATATTCTGTAACACAGCCTTGCCATGTTGTTATCATCATTACAGGATGCATTAGGAATAATGCCAATGGGGAGTCCACTGACCTCAAGCATTTCCTCTAGTATTACTTCTAGTCTAGCTGCAACACCCCCCAGCCCTGCAGCCATAAGTGGTACTCCTGGTATGAATGCCAATGCTCTGCCCTTCTACCCAACCAGTGACACAGTAGAATCTGTCATAGGTAAGATATATGTGTTGCTCTTTCAGAAACTGTGACTGTTCAAAGGGTGAACAACCTCTCCTCCCCATTACTATCACTAATGGAAAACATTACTGTTCTGATTTGAACCCCTACTAAGCTAAGGTGACCAGATTTTTAAAATGAAATCCGGGGACATATTTTTTCTTTACTAGTAATGGCAACAATCAGCGACTCTCTGCCCGTCGTGGCCCGCCTCACAGCCTCTCAAGTCTTACTCTTTGGGCCCCGGCTACTACTGGATGGGTAGCGGAGAAAGATCAATCCGCCAGGGAAGGCAAGCAGATAGGCAGGTGGATGGCCAGGATTTGAGCCAAGGCAGAGTAACATGCGAGAGGAGCTGAATGGGCATGTGCCCAAAACTGAAGAAATATTCCCTCCGCTCCGACCAGTACATGATCATCAGAAAGGGGCACAGATAATGGGAAAAATACAACCCCCCTATGCTAGTAGGCACGGTGGAGCAGGGGTGCGTAATTCAATTTTTTTTATTTTTATTCTGCACTGGACTTTGAAATTGCCCCTGCCCCCTATTAAATCCAATCTGGGGACAAAACCAGGGACAGACTTGGTCCGGGGACAGTGTCCTCAATCAGGGGACTGTCCCCTGAAACTGGGGATGTCTGGTCACCCTATACTAAGCAGCTGTCTAAAGAGATAGATAAACCATCTTAGTAGGTCCAGGGCAGCCTCTGCTTGGAGATGTTTGTTTTTTTGCTATCTTCAGATACTTATTTATTTTCTTTTTTTGTTTCTAAGGTCAGTGTGTTCCCCTTTAACCACTTACCCCCCGGACCATATTGCTGCCCAAAGACCAGAGTACTTTTTGCGATTCGGGACTGCGTCGCTTTAACAGACAATTGCGCGGTCGTGCGACGTGGCTCCCAAACAAAATTGGCGTCCTTTTTTCCCCACAAAAAGAGCTTTCTTTTGGTGGTATTTGTTCACCTCTGCGGTTTTTAGTTTTTGCGCTATAAACAAAAATAGAGCGACAATTTTGAAAAAAATGAATATTTTTTACTTTTTGCTGTAATAAATATCCCCCAAAAATATATAAAAAAAACTTTTTTTTTCCTCAGTTTAGGCCGATACGTATTCTTCTACATATTTTTCGTAAAAAAAAATCGCAATAAGCGTTTATTGATTGGTTTGCGCAAAAGTTATAGCGTTTACAAAATAGGGGGTATTTTTATGGCATTTTTATTAATATTTTTTTTACTAGTAATGGCGGCGATCAGCGATTTTTTTTTCGGTATTGCGACATTATGGCGGACACTTCGGACATTTTTGACACATTTTTGGGACCATTGGCATTTTTATAGCGATCAGTGCTATAAAAATGCATTAGATTACTATAAAAATGCCACTGGCAGTGAAGGGGTTAACACTAGGGGGCGGGGAAGGGGTTAAGTATGCCTGGGTGTGTTCTTACTGTGGGGGGGGGGGGGTGGCCTCACTAGGGGAAACACTGATCCTCGGTTCATACATTGTATGAACCGAAGAAAAGCATTTCCCCTGCTGACAGGAACGAGAGCTGTGTGTTTACACACACAGCTCCCGTTCCCCGCTCTGTACCGAGCGATCGCGTGTGCCCGGCGGCGATCGCGCCCGCCGGGCACACGCACGGGAGTCGGGGGCGAGCGGGGGGCGCGCGCGCCTCCGGCGGCTCGCGTGCGCCCCTAGTGGCGGCTAAAAGGTAGGACGTCATAATACGTGATCTCGCCTAGGAGAGCCACCTTGTGGACGTATTATGACGGTGCGGCGACGGCAAGTGGTTAAAGCAAAAATCTCCTGCGCTCTGGTGTTTCTCTAAACACGGATAGTGTAGTCCAGTCTTATGGCAAGGTCTATAGTCTTTCAGCCCTCCTCAGAACAATGGGTGTTCATATGGCTAAAGAGAAAATGAAAGAAAGCAGGGCGCACCGACCTAGTGCATTACCGCATATAAAAATGTTTATTATTTAAAATAAAATAAAAGCAATGGTCCCACTCACAAAGGAGCATAGGTATACACTTTTGACAAACAAGCTGGCTCTCTTGGCCCCTGCAAATGGGACTTGATGACGAGAGAGTCGGACGGTACCTCAAACGGTGTGTTCCCCTTTAACATGTGTAGCTAATCTGTTCTGTGTTTGTGCCCACTTAGAAGCTGTGATCCCCCGGCCAATATTAATGCATCCCTCAGAGCTAGTCAGTACTCAGCATCTTTTTCTCTTCCTGTGGTTGGGTTAAGCCCTTCTGTCTTTTGTATTAGGAGATTCTAATCTGAGTTGTATTGGATATGGATTCTCTTTTGGTTCATCTGACCTGTATGGACTTCACTTCTGATATGCTTTGTATGTGTATTTTGTAGTTTCTGGTTACAACTTCATCTCTTCCTGGCTGTCTACTGGTGCTCTCTCTGCCCCTGTTTTTTGTATGCAGTTGTCTAGCTAAAAACTCCTGTAACTCACTTACTGGAAGTTGTGCTGCTGCACATGACTATGGTATAAATACATACACCCTTATCTGCTAAGACCCACATTTTACTCAACTTTTACCTTAAATAAATAACTGAGACCACTACTGTAATCTTTGGAGTAAAAACTGGCCGTAGCAGCCTCCATTTATTTTTAAATAACCTTTTTTAAATATTAAAACACATTAAATAACATTTCCACACATAAACATAAGTAAACCTGAAACACAATATTAACACTACTGGTGCTGGACTTTGCAGGCACATTAAACCATTTTAACCATGCTAGAACTTTTATGAGCACTGCGATACCTAAATCTGGTCTTAGGCCTCAAGCTGAAAACCTGACTCAGAGACGACCTTACCTGACCGCAGTGCCCCCATTAACCCCTTCCCAGCTACACCTTGGTAGACTGGACTACCAGCCCCTTCAGAACCCATACCACCTCTGGGTAATGGCATCCACTTTAGGGTACTTTCTTCTCCTGCAAAGTCCAAAACACCCGCCGCCGCCACGACATCATAACTTCGCACCTGTGTGGAGAGACAGAAAAAAGAAAAAACAGGAAAGCACCCCAGACCACAAACACCATAACACATCCCCATTCTTACCCCCATAAACCAATCGCCCCCTCCAACCAACCAGCAAAAAAGGGAGGGTGGGTGGGAAACTTCGCCCCTCGTGCTGTTAGCCCGGGAAGCGTGGGAGGGTGATTTATAACCTCCCCTCCCACCGCTCTCCTTCACTGCAACCCCTCCCACTGACCATGGCAGGGCTTTCCTTTAACCCCGTCATGGCCGGCCCTGCGCCTATGCTGTGGGTTTTTTGCTCCGGGCCTCTCTTGACTATGGTATAAATACATACACCCTTATCTGCTAAGACCCACATTTTACTCAACTTTTACCTTAAATAAATAACTGAGACCACTACTGTAATCTTTGGAGTAAAAACTGGCCGTAGCAGCCTCCATTTATTTTTAAATAACCTTTTTTAAATATTAAAACACATTAAATAACATTTCCACACATAAACATAAGTAAACCTGAAACACAATATTAACACTACTGGTGCTGGACTTTGCAGGCACATTAAACCATTTTAACCATGCTAGAACTTTTATGAGCACTGCGATACCTAAATCTGGTCTTAGGCCTCAAGCCGAAAACCTGACTCAGAGACGACCTTACCTGACCGCAGTGCCCCCATTAACCCCTTCCCAGCTACACCTTGGTAGACTGGACTACCAGCCCCTTCAGAACCCATACCACCTCTGGGTAATGGCATCCACTTTAGGGTACTTTCTTCTCCTGCAAAGTCCAAAACACCCGCCACCAGCACCCAAAGGTAACTCCTTACCTTTGGGCGCCCCTCCACACCCTCAACGCTCGCTGGATCCCGTCTTGCAGGCCCAACACCCACATATCAATCCCCACGTCGGTCAAATGTACTCCATCTTTCAGCTGATACCTCCACATATCCACCTCCAGCTCAGGGTGTCTAACCACCAAGCCACCATTCCTGATCACAAACTTAGCCACGTCCCGATTGATCTTTCTCCTGGCCCTGTTCACGCCTTCCCACGATCTGGCCATCCGCCATGATGACCTGCCCACAATGTCTGACCATATCACTACCGTATCCGGGTAGGACATGCGAATTCGCAGAAAATCGAATTTGATGTCGCGTGCGACATCCAACATACTACGAATCCCAAGGTCGTTGCCCCCCGCATGTATCAATAAAACATCCGGCGGGCGATCCAACCGTGCAAACTTGTGCACTTCCGGCACCACCCTGCTCCACAACATCCCCGGGAACCCCAACCACCGCACCATCGCTTCCTGTCTTGGGATCCCCAGCTGTCGACCGTCCGGTCGCCTATCTGCTCTTGCCGCCCCCCTATGAACGAAGGAGTGGCCCATTATCCAGACCAGCCCTTGTCCCGCACCTGAAAGACAGCAAGTAAGAAAACCATCACAAATAAGTCCCATCGGGAGACGAACCCCATCCCCGACCCCAACATGTTCCCTTAACCAAAAAACCCCCGTTCCACTCCCACCAACATTGGAAGTGGCCCCTTAACTTTCTTGGGACGTATGTTAACCTGCACCCCCACTCACCCCTAATTCTACCATGAGCTGGGGCCTGACATATAGTCGAAACCTCCTAGACTCCCATCTGCCAATCCTCTTCACCAATTCCTCATCCAAGCCACAACGGGCCGCTTCCGTCGCAGCCCCAATCCGAAAAGAATGCGCCGAGAACTCCTGAGCCACAAGGCCCAAAGCCCCCAGGCACCGTCTAAACACCGTCACGAATTGATACCGCGACAACGCCGTACCATCCTCATGCAGCAAAAAAGACCCGCCCAACTCCGGCCGTACGTCCAAAAATTCCTGCACCACCCTAACAGGGCATAATTCCGACCCCTCAATAGGGAAAACTCGCACCACTTTTCCCTTCCCTTTCTGGTCCGTCTTGGACCGACGTAGTAACATTTTCACCCCTTCTCGCGTCCATGCCACATCACCGGCCAACATGCCACCCTGTACCGTCTTCGAGGGGCTAACCAATTCCCCTATTCGAAAAGCTCCAAAAAACGCCAACGCGAACGCCACCCTAAACAATAACACCTCAAACTGGGATGAACAAACTGTCCCCAACTTTCCCATAATACCCTTCAATATTTCAAACGACACTGGGCGCCGGGAATCCGCCCGACGCCCCTGTTTCCTGTAACCTTTAAGGGCCTGCCGGACACAAAAGTCCTTCGTAAAGTCCGGACACCCTTGCCACTTAAACAGAAAAGCCAAGCCGGCCAATTTTTTGTCCAACATGGACTGAGACACCCCGGCCTCCATGTTCCTGGCCAAGAAATAAATCACCAATCCCTTGACCTCGGGACCGGCCGGGTCCACCTCGGCCTCCCTGACCAGAGCCTGCCATTCTGCCCAAACCTTCTCATAAGCCCTCCAAGTGGTCACACTTACCGACTTTTTGATCCAACTGGAGACGATTCCAACGGAATCCTCCAAAGCCACTCCGGACAGGGTACCCCTTGCTCCTCTGCCTCCGGCACCAGCTCCCGAAACCGGTCCCACTGAAAGCGAGACAGAGCGTCAGCCACTACATTCTCCACCCCCGGTAAATGCACCGCATACACAAATATGTTCATCTGCAAACAGCGCAGCACCAGGTGCCGTAATAGCCGAATAACTGGAGGAGAGGACGCCGTAACTTTGTTGATCACCTGGACCACCCCCAGATTGTCCCCATGGAACCGCACCTTCCGGTCCCGGAAGGCCGCCCCCCACAACTCTACTGCCAGCACCACCGGAAACAATTCCAACAGCACCAAGTTCTTTGTGAACCCCGCCTCCAACCAGGCCTGAGGCCAAGGGCCCGCACTCCATTGCCCCTGAAAGTATGCCCCAAAACCTGCGCCTCCGGCTGCATCCGTGAACAACTCCATGTCAAAGTTACTAACCGGACCGGACATCCACAATGCCCTGCCGTTGAAGGATTCCAAAAAGGAGTGCCACACCAACAAATCCTCCCTATGTTCTCTCCCCAGGCGCACATAGTGCCTGGGTGACCTGACCCCCGCTGTGGCCGCCGAAAGGCGCCTGCAAAAAACCCTCCCCATGGGGAGAATGCGGCACGCAAAGTTTAGCTTCCCCAGGAGCGACTGCAGCGCTCGGAGTTGCACTTTCCGCAAACCAACCATCTCCTGTATCTCAGCCTTGAGGCCTTCCAGCTTGTCCAGTGGCAACCTACACTCCATCACCTCTGAATCAATTACAATGCCCAAAAATTGGATGACCGATCTCGGACCCTCCGTTTTCTCGGGCGCCAGCGGCACCCCAAAACGCTCCGCAATGTGTTCCAGCGTGGCCAACAACACTGCGCAAATCCGTGACCCCGCCGGTCCAACGCAGAGAAAGTCGTCCAGATAGTGGATCACGGAGCTCACTCCAGACACATCCCGAACCACCCACTCCAGGAAAGAACTAAACCGTTCAAACAGCGCGCAGGAAATGGAGCAGCCCATCGGTAGGCACTTGTCTACGTAGAACTCCCCACCCCAATGGCAACCCAAAAGCCGAAAACTATCCGGGTGGACCGGCAGGAGCCGAAACGCCGCCTCAATGTCCGACTTGGCCATCAAGGCCCCCCGGCCATACCGCCTAACCCAGCCCACCGCAGCGTCAAAGGAGGTGTAGCTCACCGTACACTCCTCCATGCTGATAGCGTCGTTAACCGACCCCCCCCTTGGAAACGACAAATGATGAATGAGCCGGAATTTGTTCGGCTCCTTCTTAGGCACCACCCCCAAAGGTGAAACCACCAAATCGTCCAAGGGAGGCGAAACAAATGGGCCCCCCATCCTGCCCAACGCCACTTCCTTCAGCAGTTTCTCCGAAACCACCTCCGGATGTTGTAACGCGGAACGCAAATTCTTTGCCACCGGGGGGACCACCGCCAACTTGCACGGAATGCTGAAACCCACGGAGAATCCCCTTTCCAACAACAGGGCGGCCGCCCTGTCAGGATATCTACCGAGAAACGGTCGCATCCTTTCCACCATCACCGGAGTCCTCCCTCTTACTTGAAGCATCTCCGGAACGGCCCTTGCCTTGTTTAAAACACCGGGAAGAGGGGTGATTGCCACCACAGCCGGAGCACTCGTGCTTGAACCGGCAAGACCCTCCGAACTTGCAGTTTCCTTCGTTGAACTGCCAGCAGACCCCCTTTTTCTTTCCGGCCGACTGTCCTGGGGAAGAGGTTCCACCGGCCCCCCCCTGAAAAAACGGCGTGGACGTCCGTGGGGCCGACATAAGCCGCATCCAAAGGCCGATGTCTTTAGTGTCCCACCTAATATCCGGCCTGATAGCCCGGCGTTGCCGGAAATGCTCATCATACCGGAGCCACCCAGTGCCCCCGTAGCACCGGTAGGCCTCGCTAATCGCCTCCTGGTAACTAAAAAGCGCCGAACAGTGTTCGGGGTTTTTCTCGCCGATCACGCTCGCCATGATCGAGTATGCCTGCGACCAGTTCGCAAAAGTTCTAGGTATAAGCCTATACCTCCTCTTCTCCTCGTCCTCTTTTTTGGACTCCTCCGGCTTAACCCTATCAAGGTTAAACTTTTCCAGCGGTAACAACGCAAATATCTCTACATATTCGCTCTTCCAAATCTTTTCCCGCACCTCTGGCTTCAAATGTGAACCCAGCGGTGCCTCATAACAGGTATACACCTCCCCTTTAGCTGCGTCCGCCAACCGGACCAAATCCCTCTTCTTTGCGGAATCGACCCCCGCATCTCCTTTATCCGCAGGCGGCACCCCATTACCCGCTGCCACCGCCCCTACCTCTTGCCCCTTGTCCACAGGCACCACTGGCCCCGACACGGCGACCGCCACTGCAGGTGACGTGACCCCGGACCCCCCCGCCGGACCCCATGCTGCCGCGGGGCTAACGGCGGGGCTGCTCCCCCCCTTCAGCTGGCTCACCAATGCTTCTAAACCCACCAAAAACCGATGCAAACCCCCATCCTCTCCCGACTGTTCCCCCAAGGCACCCGAACCCCCACTACTCGCCCCTGCGGGCACCCCTAAACGCCTACGGGGACCCCCCCGTCCCCCCACTGACACCCCCACATTCTGTACATTAGAAGACAAAGCCAAAAACGACTCACCGGGCTGTCTGGAAGCAATCCCATCAGCCGTCCGGCTTGGCTCCCGCGCTGCGACCTCCGTCCTGGGCACGACTTCCTCCTCCGACAGCTCCCCTTCCGATCGATCTCCAGGGTGACCCTCCTCACCCGATGAAAGCCCACCAGGCGACTCGGGCCTGGGAGCCGTGGGCCCAGAGCTGGACTCGCTCTCGCTGCGCACCCTGGACCCGTGAACCGACTTCCTCGTTGCTTTCCTTGGTGCCTCGTACATTCTGCCGTCTTCCCCTCCCCCACGCTCCCTCACCACGGGGCTGGATTGGAGGTGGCTAGCCGCGGATGCTGGGGAGCTAGCCACCGCAGGGACCGATGTGCGTTGCTGAGGCTCTCGGCCCTCCGGTGCAAAACCGGGGTTGGAGCCCGCATCCCTCCGATCGTCTCGCCGAGCGGACCTGGCCGCCGCAGAAGAGCCCCCTGGCCGCCCCCTCCCTGCCCCACGCTGCCGCTCAATGGTCTTCTCCTGGCGCCCCCCCGCCGCTGTACGTTTCGCTGGGGGGCCCGAGGGGGCCCGGATGGGGCTGCCCTCCCTCCTATGGGACCGGGTGGATGGACCGGGTGAATAACGCACAGGGGGCCGGGACACCCGTGAACGCGGGGTGTCCCCCCCCCCCCCCCCCGGCCCGGTGATCTCGTCACATTGCCCCGCTCCGCAGGCCGAGGCCCATGTGTTGCTGAGGTGCCCCCCTCCCCCCCCCGGACGGGTGAAACAGACCTGGCATCCCCCTGTGGCAGGAGCGGCCCCAGCATGGACTGGAGCCACCCCTCTCCGCGGCGATCTGCCTCCTCCCTAAGCTGGGCGAGCATAGCCTCAACCCCAGACATAGTAGCAGGCAGCTGGGTGAAAATTGAGCCCCCGGCTGCGGCCTAGCAGCGCTCGTTTTTTTTTTTTTTTTTTTTTTTAGGCAGAGCCAGCTACACCAGCAGCGCCTGTCCCTGGAGCCGATCGCCCGAAAATATAGCCCCCGGTCGCGGCCTGCCTCTAACGGAAGTCTCTGGCAGAACAACAGGCCCCAGCAGCGCCCCTAACACCCGCCGATCGCCGGAAAATAGAGTCCCCGGTCGCGGCCTGCCTCTCCCTGGTATTTACTGGCAGAGCAATGGATCCCCAGCAGCGCCTATGTCCCGCCGGACGCCCGCAAATAAAGTCCCCGGTCGCGGCCTACCTCTCCCCGGACGTTTCTGGCAGAGCACAGAGTCCCCAGCAGCAAACTTCGCCCCTCGTGCTGTTAGCCCGGGAAGCGTGGGAGGGTGATTTATAACCTCCCCTCCCACCGCTCTCCTTCACTGCAACCCCTCCCACTGACCATGGCAGGGCTTTCCTTTAACCCCGTCATGGCCGGCCCTGCGCCTATGCTGTGGGTTTTTTGCTCCGGGCCTCTCTAGTCCATCTGTACTCTCAACAGCATGGTTGAAGACTGGGTGCTCCTGGTCATTGTACTCCTTGACTGGTGTATAGCTGATGTCCCGACTACAAACCCAGTACCCGTGCCTCCACTTAACCTAAGTAAAGACAAACTACTTCTTGGTTAAGAGGCCAGCCGGCCACTTTATTATTACAAATAACAAACAATAAAACTCTTTAAATATATAAATATATATATATATAAAACAACAACCAATATATATATATACACCATAACAACCCACAACTTTACAACTGCTGTCTTATTTTAGGTGAGCGAAGGAAATATGACAACTACCCCATCGGCTGCACTAACACCACCCTGGCCCCTAGCCGTGGTCCCACAAGCTCAGGGACGAGCTGTTGCTTCGTGCCACTGCAGCCCGATGTTATCTTGTAGCCCACTATTTACGACTAGGGAGGGTACCCATACCTAGATAGGTCCAACCCATCCCATGTCATAAACCGACTTCCTCCACTCTACCACCAAGACCCATGCCAAACATCTCCCTAAAATTCCTCAACCTAGCCACCACAAATAGGGCGGGCGGGCGGGAAATCCTCTCTGCTGGTTCCCACTTTCCTGCTCTGCTACCCAGGAATGAGCTGGGCCCACCCCCCAACCCGGGATACTATACTTTGCCCCCTCCCTATTTTCAAATCACACCCCATCACCAGATTTTTTAACCCCTCCTCAGACTACCCATTGGTGCTCTCCCCCCAGCTCCCCCAGTCATGCCGGCCCTCCACCTAGGTTCCCTTCTATTCCGGGCCTGTCCTATCCTAGCCCATTACCCAGAGCTGGCAATGTGATAGTCTTCTGTATGTCTGTTCTTACCATGTACCTGCTCCACTGTTCCTACATAGACACGGATATCTTATGTGCTCCTGTAATCAAGTTCCTTCATTCCAGGAGTTCCCAGTGCCCCTAGATATGATCAACAGTCCACCTAGATTGCAAACAAAACGACTAGCCCTTCCTAAAAATCAAAGCGCTTGTGGAAGAGAGGAGAGAAACTAAATGAAAATACACAGAGGGACTATAATAACCTCCCTCTAGGACAATACTGTATAAAAGTCCACCTAGATTGTGCCAATGAGAGTCAGCCCACTATGAAAGCCAATAAGGTTCTAATGGCAGGCAGTGGCTTTGGAAGGCAACATTTCTCTAAGCACTGGTAGCACTGTAGTTGCTTAGCTGAGCTAAACTTACAGCTGGTTGGTTGGGGTTTGGAGAAGGACACACAGTGGACCAGCAATGGTGGGCAAGTATGAAAGCTTAACTTTTTCTCACTGAAAATAGAAACACTTTGCACGCTATTTTCTAAATGACCATTTTGTTTAAAAAAATAAAATAAAATTTTGTTGTTCGGTACTTGTTCTGGTTGATTGTTATAGCACTGGGTCAGGTATTTTCTGCCCTGAACCCAAAATGGTAACATTCTTTTGGGAATCCAGCTTGTAAGGCTGCCAGTAGTGAGATGATTTCCAGTACAATGTATTTTCATATTTGTCAGGGAAATGCCATCAAATACACACATGTTGATGACTCTCTGTATATGCAGTAAAGCATGCTTGTTATACTCGCTGTGGAACCTAAGGGGTTAATTCTCAGCATTGTGTAAAAAAGGCTGCTTGATTCTGTCGTCTCTCAAACTCCCCTTCTTCCACTGTCCCCAATCTAGCTGCTGATAGAACCAAGCCTTGGGGGCAAGCTGCACATGCTCAGTTTGGTTTGTATTGCTAGAGAAAAATTCCCCTATGTCACAATCTGAGTATTATTCCAGCCTAGATAGGAGATGATGGGAGTTGCTTTTTCTGACCACATATCTGGTGCCTTCTGAGGAAGGCCATAGCTGAGCTTTGAACCGCTAATGGGCAGGCTGAATGTACCAAGTCAATCAACTTGGGTACAACCTGCCAGCTGGATTCTCTTATGATTATCGCTAGCGGTTGCTATAGCCACTAACGATAATCACTGTCATCTCCCAGCGGGGATGGCTTACCCGCCCCCGGCGGGAGCAAGCAATGCCTCGGTTGGAGGTATTCCCCCGTCAGCACCGTCAAAAGCTACCCGTGTTTTAGGGGTCTCAGGCAATAAATGGAGACATTGGGGGAAAGTGGGGACATTTTATTAAAGCATGTTTTTTGTAATCCTTGTAAGGTGTACCTGTTCCTTTGCCTGCTATGGTCAAAGTACCAGCTTTATTTAAATGATCTGATATAAATGATCTTTTGGAATCAGTCTTGTACCATTATATTTTTAATAGGTATTTATGCCCAAAGTTTACCTCCTTATTTATTTTTTCTTTCTAAAGCTAGCTATACAGGCATAGGTTTCTCCATCAACACTAAAGCGTGTGGATGGAGGAATCTCTTCTGCTGACTATTGTATTCAGAAAACCGAACCACCTATGGCCATCTGAATACCTGAACAGTGACTGCATCTGATAGGGTGCCATCCCTGTTCATCCCACAATTGGTGCAGACAGGGCCACCTATGGCTTGAATTGCTGTTTATTTACCAGGTCAGAAACTGGCTGTGTATAACCAGCTCAAGGGGTACATTCGCTTATCATACATTTTTATACCACCGTTTATATTTTTCAGGCTACAGTTTTCTTCATACTTTTTTTTTTCTTTCAGAATCTGCCCTGGATGACCTTGATTTAAATGATTTTGGTGTTGCCGCTTTAGAGAAGTCATTCGATAATACCACAGTTGCCACATCTGGTGGTATAATGATAGGTAATTGATCATGTTTTCCTTTTGTTTATATCAGAGTAACGATCATAACTGCTGACTTTAAGACTCGGTTCACACTGGGGCGACACGTAAGGCTTTTTTTTTTTTTACTATACAAAGTTAAAACAACAAGGGCAGAAGATTTAATAGATGGAAAGATGAAAAAATTACTGAAGGTCCGCATTAATAATTTAATGCCTCAAAGCTGAACTCTGACCACAAAAACATTCATTTAAATGCAACTCCAATGCCAAAAATGTTCAGACAATGTGTAAAATCTACAAAAAAACAGAATGCAACGATTGGCAAATCTCATAAACCCAGATTTTTATTCGCAATTGAAAGTAGACAACATATCAAATGTTTAAACTGAGAAAATGTACCATTTTAACCACTTAAGGACCTTGGCTGTTTTTCAGATTTGGCGTTTACAAGATTAAAACATTTTTTTTTGCTCGAAAATTACTTAAAACCCCCAAACATTATATATAGGTTTTTTTCTAACACCATAGAAAATAAAATGGTGGTCATTGCAATACTTTTTGTCACACCGTATTTGCGCAGCAGTCTTACAAGCGCACTTTTTTTGGAAAAAAAACACTTTTTTAAATTAAAAAATAAGACTAATAAAACAGTAAAGTTAGCCCAATTTTTTTATATATTGTGAAAGATAATGTTACGTCGAGTAAAATGATACCCAACATGTCACGCTTCAAAATTCTACAGGTTGCATCTTTTGAGCTACAGAGGAGGTCTAGGTCTAGAATTATTTCTCTCGCTCTAACGATCGCGGTGATACCCCACTTGTGTGGTTTGAACACCGTTTTCATATGCGGGCGCTACTCATGTATGCGTTCGCTTCTGCACGCAAGTTTGTCGGGACGCATCCATCGCGTCACTAGTAGCCGAAAGAAGCCGAACGTCGGTGCGGCTCTATACTGCGCCTGCGCACCGACGTTCGGCTTCTTTCGGAAAATCGTGACGCGATGGATGCGACCGTCGGAAGCATCTCGGAAGACTGTCAATCAAAATAGGAACGCCCAGTCCCGCAGCCCATACCCGGAAGCGGCGGAGAAGATGCATCTCGTAAACGGCAAGTAATGCTCATATTTTAAAACAACTAGCCGATTCCCCTAGACAAAACGAGCAGGAATCTAAGGGGAAAAAGTGTTATGTACGGGTGAACCCCCGCTTTAAGACAAAAATAAGGTCTTTTTGAAATTGATGGCAGCAACATGTCTCAGGGACAGGGCAACAAAAAGCTGGTGAAGTAAGTGGTACTAACAAGGAAGAGCTGGAAGAACATTTTGTACAGTGCCTTGAAAAAGTATTCATACCCCTTGAAATTGTTCACGTTTTGTCTTGTTACAACCAAAAACGTAAATGTATTTTATTGGGATTTTATGTGATGGACCAACATAAAGTGGAAGGAAAATGATAAATGGTTTTCCAATTTTTTTTACTAATAAATATCTGAAAAGTGTGAAATGCATTTGTATTCGGTCTCCTTTACTCTGATACCCCTATCTAACATCTAGTGGAACCAATTGCCTTCAGAAGGTACCTAATTAGTAAATAGAGTCCACATGTGTGTAATTTTAATCTCGTTATAAATACAGCTGTTCTGTGAAGCCCTCAGAGATTTGTTAGAGAACCTTAGTGAACAAACAGCATCATGAAGGTCAAGGAACACACCAGACAGGTCAGGGATAAAGATGTGGAGAAGTTTGAAGCAGGGTTAGGTTATAAAAAAAATATCCCAAGCTTTGAACATCTCATAGAGCACTGTTGAATCCATCATCCGAAAATGGAAAGTGTATGACCGTCTGACTTTTTCCATTGGAAATTCCGATCGTGTACGAGGCATAAGGCTTTAGAACCACTTTAAGGCTTTCATTCACGAAATAATGATACTTCTTAGTTAGCAGGATTGAACCAAATCAAATTTTTTATACGCTGTTCTCATTTTACCCAGTTCCTGATGAACTGGATGAAATGTAATCATTGGGTGGCCCCATGGACCACCTCTTGCCCAGCATTCCTTGGTTGACAAATTGAAGGAGTCGGGTGGAAAATTGACAGCCGAACATTGGAAACATCCAATCAGGTTTTTTTGATAGACGGTGAGCAAGGCTGCCAAAATAAAATAGCTGCATAGTGTAGATAGAAGAATTGGATACATTTTTCCATGCAGACTTCCAAGCTAAACGAAAAATATCTGTTGGTGTATGGCCAGCCTTACTAGCAAATTGGTATAAAGCTTCCAGATTCCATCTGAAATGTTTTATTTTTTTCCTCTCCTCTTCAATGTTGCCTTGTTAATGTTAATTTGTTCTCTCCAATTGCAGGTGGCAGCCTAATGCAGAGTTCTGCTCCTGTAAACATCCCTGGATCTTTAGGCAGCTCAGCGTCCTTCCATTCCACATCTCCATCTCCACCTGTAAGCATCTCCTCACACTTTATGCACCAGACCCCTGGAGCACATAGCCAATCAGAAAGCACCTTTCTCAGTACATCAACCACCCCTGGGTCACTAGGTAAGTGACTGTACAGCAGCAAATGGATGTAATGGGACATCTATGGTAGGGCTATTCCTTCCTGAATTTTTTGTTTTTTAAATAACTCATATTTTAACATTCATATTCATGGTTAAGGTTTACCTTGTTTTGTTTTTATGTTTATAGGCTTAAATGGCATGAATAACAGTATATGGGAACATTTTGTGTCAGGCAGCTATTCTCCTGGGACGTCACCTGCGTTCCCCTCTGGAGCAGGTGGGGCCGAGCTTGTTAGATTACGCCAGGAGCTGGAAGAGGCTAGTAACACTATCAAACAATGGGAGGACTCATGGAAACAAGCAAAACAGGTAAACAGTGATGTACATTGGCATTTGCTTTTAGCCTTCTAACTAGGAATACTCTGGGGTGCTTTCAAAGTCGTTCAAAGGAAGTGCCATGTTTTTTTTGCATTTTATGTAAAGCTAAATTCCAGGAAAACAGCAAAACAGCTCTGGTATAATACATATGCCTTTGTTCAGTCTTGTCATCCAGGCACTCCTGCTGGAAAGAGCAACTCAGTCTTTGGTCTCTCTGTAGACTGGGCTTTATTTAAGGAACTGTAGGCAAAACCTTTTTTTTTTCATTTTGGATAGAGCAAGGTAGGACTATAACCTCTGTAAGGTTTATTTTGCCCTCTCTGTCATATTGGGGAGATTTGCTTTCACTTCCTGTCCCATTGCCAACACAGGAAGTGAAAGGAAATGCCTGCAAATTAAGAGAATACATTGGGGACCCCCAGGTCACAAGAACTAGTGTCCACTTTGGAAGATTTCCCCCTCTATTACATTTCTGGGAACAATTAAAACATTTTTGATTTTCTTTTACTTACTTTCAATGATAATGGTAAACAGGACAAATAGAGAGGGTGAATCTCCCTAACGAGGGCACAGACAGCAATAAAAACTGACAAGTGTTATAAACCCTCTCCACTCTATCCAAAAAAAAAAAAAGTTTTGCCCTTAAGCCCTTAAGACACGGGCCAGAATATTGGGCGGTATTGGCTGGTTCAATAGAAACTGTCCGACATTCTGCTTGAATGGGCATGAACGAATGAGGTCTGCCGATCATCATCTAACCAGCGGCAATGGCTGAGAGTGCTGACTGGAGTGTTCTGGCAGGGGGGGGGGGGGGCATCCGTGTCCCCCTGTCAAGACCCAATAGCACAGCAGTAGGGAAGATCCTTCTGAGCTCTTCAGTTTTTTCATTCAGTCCGCTGGGTTGAAAGAAAAACAAAGCTGCTAGGGTGTACCAGGCTTAGTTATACTAAGCACTTTAGCAAAGTCCAAAACCTGTCATGGCCCATGACTGCACAACGAAAGAGGAGCAGCACACTCTCACGTTTATCTCACTTCTCTCCTTACCATGTTCACTTTGTAAACCCTCATGTTTTTTCACCTTAATGGATGCCAGTGATCGGCCCCCAGCCTCCCCGTTTTATTTACCTGAGCCCTAGAATTTGCCACGGCGGAGATGCACTGTCCCGCTGCCCGTGGCTCTTGGCTTTTGATTGGATAGATTGATAGCAGCGCAGCCATTGGTTTCCGCTGCTTTCAATCAAATCCAATGACCAGGGGGGCAGGGCTGATTCCTACATTCCGAATGATGGACTCGGGAGCGCGCCCGCAAGGTAACCCCCCGGGAGAGCGTCTCCTAGGGGGTTATACGATGCAGGGAGGAGCCACGAGAGCTGCCGAGGGACCCCAGAAGTCATGGATCGGGGCCACTCTGTGTGAAATTAACTGCACAGTGGAGGTAAGCATGACATGTTTGTTATTTTAAAAAAATTTGAAGCTTTACAATCACTTTAAGATTGACAACATTTCTAATTAGAATGCAGACTTCTGTCCTTTTATTGGTTCAAGTTATCTCTCTCTCTCTCATCAGGCCTGTGATGCCTGGAAGAAAGAGGCAGAGGAAGCTAATGAGCGGGCGACAGCAGCTAGCATGGAATGTGAACTTGCGCGGGAGCAGAGAGATGCCCTGGAACAACAAGTGAAGAAACTGCAGGAAGAGCTGGATAGAATTCCTGGAACACTAGATTCTAAATTACTTAGCTCTGTTTCTGAACTAGAAACTCTCCCTTTAGCTACGTTATATAGCATTCAGAAGCAGCTACATGCCAGCTTGGAAAGAGTTGAAAAGGTCAGGATGAAGGAGTGGGTGCATGAAAGGGAAAATGTTTGGTCATATATAAATGTACGATATCTCATTCACACGCAAGCCTGACACCACTTAAAAGAAATGTAAAGAATTGTTGCAGAGGCAATGATCTTCCCTGTTTTCAAGAGATGTTGTGTAGGGTGCCTGGTCCTCCACTGCTGTTCTGCCTGCTAGGCATAACATCACCGCTTTTCCTGTAGAGAAGTAGGGCCAAAGAATGGGACTGCAGAGGCGGACCATGTATTCAACCACCCTAGAAGAGTGAGTTGCAGAAGATTCTTCAGCCAGCTTTATCTCAAGGAAACAGTGAAGGCTGGCAAAGTGGGCAGTAGAGCAAGTAATTAGTATGCTGCCAGGCACACGTTTCCTTTGTGTGGTTACAGGGTGATTGTAAAGTACACACTGTTAAAAGAGACCCTGTCTCCATACTATTAATATCAGCAACAACCATTCCATAAGATTATATGTCAAATTACCAAATTTTGTGCAACTAACCTCCCTGTAGTTATTGATGATATTACCATATTGAACAGGCCTAAAACTGCTTCTGGGTGCTGCCGTGTTGGATGTGACATCAGCAGCCCCAGGCAGACTCAGTGTTCACTCAGGTCATGCTGTGTAGTATTCCCCTGATATATTTGAGGCTCACTTAAAATCCTTTTGTTTATCTGATAAAAAGGCAGAGGGACTGATAAGAATCAAATGAAAAAATACACTTTAATGAATTAGAAAAAACAAAACACAATATTTACCCCAATTTTTTTATGAAATGTGAAAGATGATGTTGTGCCGAGTAAATAGATACCCAACCTGTCACTTTTTAAAATTACGCACGCTCGTGGAATGGCGACAAGCTACGGTAGTTAAAAATCTCCTATGGTGATGCTTTAAATGCCTTTTACAGGTTACCTGTTTAGAGTTGCAAAGGAGGTCTAGCGCTAGGATTACATATGTCTGCACGACTTACATATGCGTTTCACGAGCACAGAGGGATAGGGGTGCTTTATTTTATTTTTTATTTTTACACTGTCCCTTTAATATTTATTTTTTTCTCACTTTTATTCCTATTACAAGGAATGTAAACATCCCTTGTAATAGAAATAAGGATGACAGGTTCTCTTTATGAAGAGATCTGGGGTCAAAAAGACCCCCAATTTCTTATTTTCCTTTTACCTCTTTTGCCTAAAATTGATTTTATTTACTTTCACCTTGGACCGGAAGTAACGTATGATGCCGCTCCAGTCCTCCAAGGCCATAGAGTCGATTAAAGAGTATTTACTCTTTGATCGCCTATGGGAGCAGCCGGATTGTTTCTAGGGCGAACGGTAAGCCTGAGGTACTTTGGAAAACATTACAGTGGCTCATAAGCCATTCAGAATGCTTTGCTGAGAAACCCAGCTGCAGAAAAATTTACATAGGTTTATGGCTTATATCTTCAGTCATAATCCCCTTAAACCACTTGCAAACTGCAGCGTATATACAGTGATGAAAATAAGTATTTGAACACCCTGCTATTTTGCAAGTTCTCCCACTTGGAAATCATGGAGGGGTCTGAAATTGTTATCGTAGGTGCATGTCCACTGTGAGAGACATAATCAAAAAAAAAAAAATCCAGAAATCACAATGTATGATTTTTTTAACTATTTATTTGTATGATACAGCTGCAAATAAGTATTTGAACACCTGAGAAAATCAATGTTAATATTTGGTACAGTAGCCTTTGTTTGCAATTACAGAGGTCAAACGTTTCTTGTAGTTTTTCACCAGGTTTGCACACACTGGAGGAGGGATTTTGGCCCACTCCTCCACACAGATCTTCTCTAGATCAGTCAGGTTTCTGGGCTGTCGCTGAGAAACACGGAGTTTGAGCTCCCTCCAAAGATTCTCTATTGGGTTTAGGTCTGGAGACTGGCTAGGCCACGCCAGAACCTTGATATGCTTCTTACAGAGCCACTCCTTGGTTATCCTGGCTGTGTGCTTCGGGTCATTGTCATGTTGGAAGACCCAGCCTAGACCCAACTTCAAAGCTCTAACTGAGGGAAGGAGGTTGTTGCCCAAAATCTCGCAATACATGGCCCCGGTCATCCTCTCCTTAATACAGTGCAGTCGCCCTGTCCCATGTGCAGAAAAACACCCCCAAAGCATGATGCTACCACCCCCATGCTTCACAGTAGGGATGGTGTTCTTGGGATGGTACTCATCATTCTTCTTCCTCCAAACACGGTTAGTGGAATTATGACCAAAAAGTTCTATTTTGGTCTCATCTGACCACATGACTTTCTCCCATGATTCCTCTGGATCATCCAAATGGTCATTGGCAAACTTAAGACGGGCCTTGACATGTGCTGGTTTAAGCAGGGGAACCTTCCGTGCCATGCATGATTTCAAACCATGACGTCTTAGTGTATTACTAACAGTAACCTTGGAAACGGTGGTCCCAGCTCTTTTCAGGTCATTGACCAGCTCCTCCTGTGTAGTCCTGGGCTGATTTCTCACCTTTCTTAGGATCATTGAGACCCCACGAGGTGAGATTTTGCATGGAGCCCCAGTCCGAGGGAGATTGACAGTCATGTTTAGCTTCTTCCATTTTCTAATGATTGCTCCAACAGTGGACCTTTTTTCACCAAGCTGCTTGGCAATTTCCCCGTAGCCCTTTCCAACCTTGTGGAGGTGTACAAATTTGTCTCTAGTGTCTTTGGACAGCTCTTTGGTCTTGGCCATGTTAGTAGTTGGATTCTTATTGATTGTATGGGGTGGACAGGTGTCTTTATGCAGCTAATGGCCTCAAACAGGTGCATCTAATTTAGGATAATAAATGGAGTGGAGGTGGACATTTTAAAGGCAGACTAACAGGTCTTTGAGGGTCAGAATTCTAGCTGATAGACAGGTGTTCAAATACGTATTTGCAGCTGTATCATACAAATAAATAGTTAAAAAATCATAAATTGTGATTTCTGGATTTTTTTTTTTTGATTATGTCTCTGAGGCCCCGTACACACGACCAAGGAACTCGACGTGCCAAATACATCGAGTTCCTCGGCGAGTTCAGTGTGGAAGCCGCCGAGGAGCTCGGCGGGCCGACTTTCCTCATTGAACAACGAGGAAATAGAGAACATGTTCTCTTTTCGGCCCGACGAGTTCCTCGACGGGTTCCTCGCTGAAAAGTGTACACACGGCCGAGTTTCTCGGCAGAATCCAGCTCCGACCGAGTTTCTGGCTGAATTCTGCCGAGAAACTCGGTCGTGTGTACGGGGCCTCACAGTGGACATGCACCTACGATGACAATTTCAGACCCCTCCATGATTTCCAAGTGGGAGAACTTGCAAAATAGCAGGGTGTTCAAATACTTATTTTCCTCACTGTATACATATTATGATCAGCAAGTGGTTAAAGAGGAACTAAACTGTGGAAGCTGTGCAAAAAAAGAAGCAAGTAGAGGACAAAAGGCTAGCCACCTGTGCAACCTGTGATCTTCCTGCAGCGGACTTAGCATGTCTTGTTCTGCACCTTATATGGTGGTGATCATCTTGGTAGAGGCAGGACTTTGATTCCTCTTCCTATTAGGGAGAATACACTGCAGATATACAGCTATGAGGCTATGGGCACAAGGTTGCCTAGGCACACTCACATACTAGGAAGTACAGTGCTTTTTTTCAGACGGAAATGAAGGGAAAATGTTGATTAATGCTTAGGCATAGTTGAAATGTCTAAATTTTCGAACACAAAAAACAACTACATTTAGCTTCCCAGTAAGACTTGACCCATGGCCCAGCCAGTATAACAATTCTTATGTTTTGTGAATGGGTGTGACTGAAGACTAATTATTGAAGTTATGAGCATAACTGCTATCTGTCACTTCTGGATCACATGCTCCTCCATGCCACAAAGTAGTGTTGGTGGGATCCGTCCATTGTGGCTGACGGCTTGTAGTTCTCAATTAACTGTGAGGGCGCTAGTGAGCGCTCTCGTACTTCATTGTTCTTTCTGCTCTCAAGTTACTGTATACCCGTATCTAAGGTATGGGCAGACAGCTATTCTAAAGCCTCGTACACACGATCGGATTTCCAATGGACAAATCCGTGGAATTTTGTGCGAAGGGCGTTGGCAGTGAACTTGGTATGCAAACAGACAGCTCTTTAGCGCCACCCTTTGGGCAACTTCTGCTAATGTTGTCTTATGGTTAGCATTGCTTCTGAGAATGCGTGTTTGTACTTTGGATTTTTTTGTGACGGACTAGTCTACAGACGATTGGATAATCTGAGGGCACACATTTGTTGTCAGAAAATTTGAAAGCATGCTATAAAATATATTTGTTGTTGGAAATTCCAACAATTGTCCGATGGAGCGTTCAAACGGTTAGATTATCCGATAAAACCCTGCCATCACATGTTTGTTATTGGAAAATCCGATTGTGTATACAAGGCTTCAGAGTCTGCAGGATCCTGGCATTGCACCCACAATCTGCTGATCGGGAAAGCAATGCTCTGCAGGCTCGTTAGAAAAAAAAAATAGGAAATGCGACCAAAAATATGTACGTTTATTATTATTATTATTTTTTTTTTTTTTCAAAAGGTGAATTTAGCCTTTAATGTCTAACTTTATTTATTGACTGAAATGGAAATCATATTTGTTTGTGAATTTGTTCGTTTTCAAACTCCTATTTCTGTGTATGCATTGCATTTTATAATGTACATGATGCCATCTATATTTGGTTATTGCATATGCAGGCTCTTCTGCTCTTCTTAGTAGTGTTTCTTTTCTCCCTGGTCATTGCAGTCTACCTGTCAGGTCTAACTCATTTTATCCCTGCAGATGTTATTTAGTGAAACTGAGTGTTTTAGTCAATACAGACAGAATCTACACCTTTTTATGTCCCATAAAGCCATGGAAATAGCCGCTTTGTTAAAAAAGTGAAACTTACATCAAGAATTATGTGCAGGTAAAAATTAAAGTAATGTATTAAAGCTGAACTCCAGGCAAACCGCTAAATGCAGATATGAAATACATATAAGGGAGCTGATTATCTGCCAAAGATTTGAATTTTTGAGTACTGAGGCTTACCCAGCCCCATCACACGACACACCCAGGTGGGTGACAGGTAGGGAATACAGTGGTGTCCTCTCTCATCCCTCGCCCTCTGAGTGGACAGTAAGCATCAGCAGTCCTTCTACCCAATCTGCTCATCCCCAGCCTTGTGACTGGTAAGTAAAAGAGCATCTACAGTCTGACAAGATCATCCCTGTACCCAATCTGCTCTCTCCTTCTATCAGATCCTTGTTAGCATATTTGCATACAGCACACTTGATTGACTCCCAATCCTGTCCCTCCATCTCCTAGCCTGAGCTCTGCTGTATAGCAGATTTGCAAAAGGCTAATGCCACTTCAAATTCAGGTATTTTAGTTTTTTTGTTTTTTAATTCATGTAATGAGCTGCACTTATTTGTGTCTTTTATATCTGCTTGGAGTTCAGATTTAAATATGTGCTCACTGAAAGACATTTTAGTTTCACTATAAACCATGCCCTTGTGTTCTGTCTTGTATTTTTCTACAGTAAAAGTTTAGTTTTACCTGCTGTACAAAGTGTTCCGGGAGGTGGCTGTTGAGCAGAATTTTCACTGTCCTACATTTACAAGTATCTGGTAATCTTTGATGTGTTCATACTGCAGAGTTCTGTCACTTGATTCACTTATGAATTGTAGGGCCCTCTTCAGAATAAGCAGGCAGAAGTTGAAATTGTTAAATGGGGGCTATTACATTTGCCTTTCCTTTCTATCTCTTATACAAAACACAATTGCTTTTGCTTTATTTTCTCTGTTGTAGACCCAGAGTCAAGTGCACGTAATTAGAGGGGGGGGCCCCTCTCCCGCCGCCGATAATGGTGATCTTGCGGCGAATCCACTGCGGAGACCACCGTTATCGTTTAAAGGACCGCTCACTGAAAAGATGGATATCTCGGTTGTGGCAGCAGCTGCTGCCGTTACCGAGATATCCATCTTTAAAAAAATTACGTATATATACAGTGAGGGGTCCTTTAAAGCGGGAGTTCACCCATTTATTTATTTTTAGACCTTTTCCCCTTAGATGGATGCTCGTTTTGTCTAGGGGAATCGGCTAGTTGTTTTAAAATATGATCCGTACTTACCCGTTTTTGAGATGCATCTTCTCCGTCGCTTCCGGGTATGGGTCTTCGGGAGCGAGCATTCCTTCTTGATTGACAGTCTTCCGAGAGGCTTCCGACAGTCGCATCCATCGCGTCACTAGTAGCCGAAAGAAGCCGAACGTCGGTGCGGCTCTATACTGCGCCTGCGCACCGACGTTCGGCTTCTTTCGGAAAATCATGACGCGATGGATGCGACCGTCGGAAGACTGTCAATCAAAATAGGAACGCCCAGTCCCGCAGCCCATACCCGGAAGCGGCGGAGAAGATGCATCTCGTAAACCGTAAGTACAGCTCATATTTTAAAACAACTAGCCGATTCCCCTAGACAAAACGAGCATGAAGCTAAGGGAAAAATGTGTTCTCTATGGGTGAACCTCCGCTTTAAGTGGTTAAAACATTTCTCAGCATAACTAGAGGGGGACAATATTAATAGTGTGGTCAAAAGTATGTGGACATCCCTAAAGAATATTGATGTTTTTAGTAAAGAATACCGCTTAGGCTTAATTTCCACTGGCGTTTTTACAGCCACTGTTGTTAGGCTTTTTTACAGCTTAAAAACGCCTGTCCATGTTTATTTTGTAAAAAAAAAAAAATAATAATTTTTTTGTGAGCTGCAGCTTTAAAAATGCCGCGGTCGCGTTTTTGCGCGTTTGAGCGTTTTTTAACATCCAGCGTTTTAACAGCTCTACTCTGGAGCTTCAGAACGCCCTGGTCCTGCGTTTTTTTTACAGCTCAAAAACGCCTATGCCATTTGCAGCTCAAAAACGCCTATGTGGGCATGATGCCATAGAATAACATGGACAGGCGTTTTTAAGCTGTAAAAAACGCTCAGAAAAGTGGCTGTAAAAACGCCAGTGGAAATTAAGCCTTAGGCTTTTTAGACAATTGTGGCAAGAGTTTGGAGAATGTCCCTTTAATTCCAGCATGACAGTGCCTCTGTGCACAAAGTCAGGTCAAAAAAGACATAAATAAGGGTTGATTTACTAAAACTGGAGAGTGCAAAATCTGGTACAACTGTGCATGGTAGCCACCAGGCTTCTAACTTCAGCCGATTGGTTTCTATGCAGAGCAGCACCAGATTTTGTACTTTCCAGTTTTACTAAATTAACCTCTTTGTTTAACCACTTCCCATCCTGGCCAATTCTGGCACTTTACTCCTACATGTAAAAATCATATATTTTTTTGCTAGAAAATTACATAGAACCCCCAAACATTATATATGTTTTTTAGCAGAGACCCTAGAAAATACAATGGCGGTCTTTGATTTTTTTTATCTCGCACAGTATTTGCGCAGCAATTTTTCGAACATTCATGCTTAAAGCTGAGGTCTGGGGGGAAAAAAATAAAAAATTAAAGTCAGTAGCTGCTAACACTGTAGCTGCTGACTTTTAATAAGGACACTTACCTGTCCTAGTCGCCAGCAATGTCGGCCCCCGCCGAGGCCGATCCTCGATCCTGGTAAATCCAAGCTCCACCATCCACAGTAAGGGAAACAGGCAGTGAAACCGTGCGGCTTCACTGCCCGTTTCCTACTGCGCATGCGCGAGCAGCGCGGCGCTTTGTGAATGGGCCGGCTGCTTTCTGGGATACACACAGTTCCCAGAATGCAGCGCCCCCCATTCACAAGAAGAAACCGAGTGTAGGAGGAGAAAGAGAATCCCCCGGGGAGAATGAAGAGGCAGATTCGGGACTTCCGAATAACAACAGCTATTTCGGATAAGTAAAATTTTTTATTTTTGGAGGCAATTTTTTTTTCAGGGTGGAACTCCACTTTAAAAAACAAAACATTAAAGTTAGCCCAATTTTTTTGCATAATGTGAAAGATGAAGTTACACCGAGTAAATGGATACCTAACATGTCACCCTTCAAAATTGCACACGCTCGTGGAATGGCGCCAAACTTTGGTACTTAAAAATCCTCATGGGCAACGTTTAATTTTTTTTACTGGTTACATGTTTTGAGTTACAGAGGAGGTTTAGGGCTAGAATTATTGCTATCGCTCTAACGTTTGTGGCGATACCTCACGTGTGCTCTGAACACCGTTTTCATATGTGGACTGAACTTACGTATGCGTTCGTTTCTGCGTGCGAGCACACGGGGACAGGTGCACTTTTTATTCTACTTTTTACTTTGACACTAAATGTAAACATCCATTGTAATAGGAATATGGCATGATCGGTCCTCTTTAAAGTGAGATATGGGGGTCAATAAGACCCCACATCTCACCTCTGGGCTGGGAAGCCTGAAATAAATAATACAAAAAAAGGATCTCGGCTTCCCAGCCGAGGCGCCGCCGTTTTTTTTTTAATGCAGAGGCCGGGTATGACGTCATTACATCGTGCCCGGCCTCGGAACGATCATAGAGACTCCAGCGACCATCTGGTCCGCCGGAAATCTCTATAGTTTGCATTCTGGGCCGGTGGATCCGTTCTCTGACTCACCGATCGCAGTGGTGAGTCTGAAGAAGCGCCGGAGGGAGGCGGGAGGAGGGGGGGCGTCCCCTCTTGCCTCCTGTAAGAATGATCAAGCGGTGGAACAACCGCTATGATCATTCTTATGGTGCAGAGAATCACCGGATGAAAAGGACGATATCTGAATGATGCCTGGAGCTGCACCCATCATTCAGATATCCCCGCTCAAAGTCAAGGACGTCCTGTTACGCACCTTGGGCAGGAAGTGGTTAAAGCTTATGCTGTGGAAGAACATGACAGTGGTTGGCCTGTACAGACCCCCAACCTCAGTGCCCAACCTTTTTAAGAGCGAGGGCCACTTAAGCGGCTTGGTAACCGGTCATGAGCTACAATGAGTGAAGCCGGTGGATGACAGGTCTGTGTCCACTCTGCATTGCAGATTGAACACAGACACAGCCCACTCTACTCTATGGGCACTCTGATCTGCCCAGACAGAAGGGGATGGATCCCCTTCTGTTTTTTTTTAGCGGATTGGATTGGAGGTAGGTGGGTGTAAATGGACACAAGTCAGTTTTCGTCTGCCATTCCATAGAGATGAAAGAAGGGTCTGACTGGGTTTGACCAATCGTGTGAAAGGGACCTAAGGCTGCTTTCACATTAATGTGCTGCGGTTTACCGCACAGCAGAATTTTCTGAAAGCGCACCAAACCTGCAGGTCATAACCAAAGTTTATCGCTCAGTACAGGTAATCTGTAGGTGCACTGCACCTGCAAATAAGTTTGAAAGCAGCTCAGTAACCACTGCAGAACAGATATGCCCATACATAAATACACTGTGAGTTAAAGTAATAAACTTACCTTTAATAACAGTCTTCCATTTAGGTATTGCCAGACGTGGCAGAGTGCACTTGGTATTACTCCACCTCTGACAGGAGGCAGCACTATACAGGAAGCATTGGCTTATGCGGCCCTGTGCCCTCCGCAGCTGTGCTTCCTCTACCGCCAGCTTCATTTACAACACTGATGGTCTGGGATGGTGGGTCAGCAAGCCGCAATCTGGGTTTGCCAACCCACTATCCCAGTGCAGGAGGACGTGGGCATCGGAGGCTCCGCTGGCCACTTGGTTGGGCACCCCTGGTGTATGGCGCCATCCATACCGCATCTTAATCTGTTGAACAAAAAGGTAAAAAAGCACCTTTGGGTAAAAAGTAATAAAACAATTAACTTTTCCTCTGGCTTCAATACTGCAGATCCTGGGGGGATTGCCAAGTACCCCAATGTGTAACTAGATCTTGCTACAGCACCGTGCATTGTAGTCTTCTCATGAGGTTTGAGCTACTCGGCATTCTTTGATGTCTTGCTGGAAAGATGGCAACGTTTTCCTTGCCTAGGGACCATGGTGGTAAGGGAAGTTTATTAACTATTTCCCCCCCACATGAATTTTTGTTGTTTCTTGTACCTTTTTGGTGCAGCAAATTAAAGGGGAGAGGGCCCTCACTGAATAAGTGAACCTTGATGTTTACATACAAAGTCCACTTTAATGGTCATGGTTTTGAAATTGGAAATGCAACATGCTCATAACAAGGTCTGCATAAACGTATGGCCATATAGTATATTTTTACTCTTTGGCATTTCTTTATGATTTTATATAAATGGTCTTTTACTATTGTATTCTCTCACATTCTCTTTTGTTATTTCCTTGCAGGCAGTTTATCAGCTCCAATCCGTAAAATGTCACAAGTGTCAGGACCAGAATAGAGCAATGCTACAGTGCCAACATGGCGTGATTTGCGAAGTATGTGCTGCGGAAGATGGAGACTGCCCTAATTGTCAGCTTAATATAACAACCGTTCTGCAGCCATGACCTCTGCAAGCCTGACTCCCAGGCTCCTCAAAACTCCTTTTTTATATAAACTGCTATAAATCAATATATATTCATACAATGGAATCCTAGTGAAGTTGAGCACTTTTAAACAAAGAAAAAAAAATGTCATTCCTTTTGGAACTTACCACAAAGCCTCAGAGTTTTTCTTCCTCTGAGAGACTCGGTATTCTATCATTTCTAGAACCTCCTATTAAGGATTACTTCCCAGATGACATATCTTGGCATAGTGAAATGCAAGATTTCCTCTGTGATATATTTTATTGGGACCAAATAATGTCTGTTTTCCCACCTACAAGCCGCATCTTGATAAACTCTCCAAAAAAATGTCCAAGGTGAGTCTGAAGCTGGTCATCATTGTGATGTGCTGAATAAAGAACACAACACTTCCCGAAGACTTTTGCTGAGAGACGATTCCTTGTAAACAATGGTGGCTGTAGATAGCACTTACCTGGGACCAGCCTTGAGTAAAGCAGTCAGGGTTCTGCTTAAGCTCCCCCTCTTTAGAATGCCTGAAGAATTCTCTGTGTGTCATATGATATCAGGAATAGAAGCATTCTAACATAGGGTTAGAGATCAAGTTCTCTTGTCTCACTTAGATAATGTTATTCTGTAAAATCAATTAGATTATTCATTCATGCAAGTAATCATTTCAGTATTGAGTGTCCGCAAAAGGATTTTTCTTTTGTATTAACAGCCTAATTTCTTGCAATCAGAAATACAAAAGTATCCGTCTTTAATAATAGAACAATTACGTCTCTCTTCAGTGTTGACATTTAAAAAAATATAGTCATGGTTTTGGGCAAGGCTTAAAATGAGGCCTAAAGTTCTCCAATATGGAAAAAACGCCTACAGTTTAAGTATTGCAGCCTGCATGGCTATAAATTAACAAAGGATACTGACAAAGGATGCTTCTCTTTAGTTCCTTATATCACAAGCTCTTTACATGTTATAGAAACCAACCAGTTCTTTTAAACCTTGTCGTCCTGCAGGTGTTTGAACTGTCTGTTTTAGAAGATGTTATTTATGTCCAAATAATGTTTAGATCCATCTCAATATCATTTAAGAGCTATTAATCTTTCAGTTGGATTTGTTGTTAGATAATAGAGTACTGCACGCATAGGTAATGATGGCGTGTGTGCAACTGCGGTGCTAATATGTGAAAACAGAAAAGTACAAGTATCCTCCCTTGTGTTCAGTTTCCAGCTATTTTTCAGATGTGTGTTCAAAGACAAGCACAAGTGTTTGCATTTGGCCAAACCTTCACCTTTCCACCAGTTTTATACGTTAGCCCCAATATGCAAACTGTGGTATGAAGAAGGTGGAAGGCTATATGGTGGTACACTTGTAAGCACTTGACAAGTTACAACCATTCTTTATTCAAATGAAGTTGGAAAGGGGTTTATTACAAACAAATTGCATTTCATTTCCCCAAAAGTTTAACAGTATGATATCACGTTCGTTACCTTTACTAGTTTGGGAAAACTGGCTTGGTGCATTTATGGCATTATCCTAAAATCAATTTAGAGTAAAAATTGCACTAAGACCCCTTTCACACTGAGCCGCCCATAGTGTTGGCGGTAAAACACCGCTATTTTTACCATCGACGCTATGGGTGGATTTGCAGTGCATTTTGGCTGCTAGTTGGGTGATTTTAACCCCCGCTAGCGGCCGAGAAAGGGTAAAAACCATGCTGTCCCATTGATTTCAATGGGCAGGAGCGGTAAACACACCGCTCCAAAGATGCGGCTGGCAGGACTTTTTTTTACCGTCCAGCTAGCGCAACGCTCCAGTGTGAAAGCCCTTGGGCTTTCACGTTGGAGACAATGGAGCAGCTGGTTGAGGGCGGATTGCAGGTGCTATTTTTAATGCTATAGCACCTGCAATACGCCCTCAGTGTGAAAGGGGTCTTAAAGTAAACTTGTGGCTAGGAAATGGACATTAAACTTTTATATACAGTATATTGTTAACTAGCAGTAAATGAGCTTTAAAAACAGCCCTCATTGACCTTGGTAGATGCAGGTACTGTGTCAAAATTCATCCTCAAAGTTTACAACCGAAGTTAGGTTGCCGTGTTTACAACACCTGCTGTTTGTTTACATTAAAGGCAGGCTGCAAAGAGGAAGCTAGGAGAGATGAGCTGCCATGTCTGTGCCTTTGAGAACGAATTACTCCACAGTGCATGAGCTACAGAAGTCAATGCAGACTTGTTTTAAAGCCCTTGTTTGTTCCAGAATATGTTAACATTTTTACATCCATAGTCTGGTCACAGGTTTATCACAAGTACAAAATCCATGCCGATGAACATGTGCACATTCATCGGTTTCATTACTCAATGTTTATAAAATGTCCCCCAGTTTGCCGACTGATGTAGCAGAACCAAAAGTAGGCTTTCAGAAGTTTTAGTTCTAATTATAAATTGCCAACAGTGTTTTACAGGTGTTTGATGTTCCTGAATTCAGAAAATGGCAGTTCAGTGAGTTTTTTGTATGCTTTTTACTGCAGTACGTTCTCATTGTTCCGGATGTCCTTTATAGCAATGTCCAGCCTATCTGGTGGACTAAAAACTAGTTCCTTTTGTCTTTTTTTTTTTTTTTTTTTTTTACACTGAGCTTGCCCAGTTGGGCATGGTCAGAAAAGAGTTGTATCAAAATCTTCACATGTGAAGTCTCCTTTTTTATATATTAAATAAATCTATATGTGAAATGAATCCGCCTTTTTTGGAAATGTCAAAAATAAACTGTTCTGAATCTGTTCTGAAGAGGAGTAGTGTTTTTTTCTATTTATGTTCGTAATAGTTTTTCATAGTTAAAGCAGAGTTCCACCCAAAAGTAAATTTTCCGCCTATATGCCCCCCCCCCCCCCCCCATCCCTCTGGTGTCACATTTGGCAACCTTCAGTGCTTTTGTGACAGGTCCCCTTCCCCATTCCCGGGAGATGGGCCGCGGTCCGATCTCCCGGAAGTTCGGCCCCCCTCCTCCTTCCCCCGCTGCCAGGCCAATTAGAAGGAGCAGCAGCACCTGGCAGTTGATCCGAAGATTGACTTGGGGTGCCGACATTGCGGGCTCCCTGGACGTGTAAGTGCCCTAATATTAAAAGTCAGCAGCTACAGTATTTGTAGCTGCTGACGTTAATTTTTTTTCACCCAGGCTGTACTACTTCTTTAACCTCTGTGTACAAATTTAGAATCTCTAAGTGTAATGTTCTGTATTTAAAGGGTAGTTTCACCTTTAGAACATATATATGTACAGTGGCCAGGTGGGACAAGCGTCATTCTAGGAGGACATACCCGTACATCCTCCCAGAACTGCGCTTTGTGCATGCCCCTCGGGGTGCACCAGGCACAGCCGATCAATGATCTGAGCATTGATCGGCTATGCTCCGTCGTGGTACCATGTGATTGCTGTAATTGGTCACCGAAATTACATGGTACAGGGCCAAACCTAGTACCATGAGATAGCTGTAGCCAATCACAGCTATCACAGTAGTTCTCAGTGACTGCATGAATGCAGCTGCGAACTGTAAGAAATTACTGCTTAAACAGCCATTATGGCTGTATTAACAATTATAGTGCAAAAAATCCCAATCACTTCCCTAGAGTAGTGCAGTGTCACTATGGTAACACTGCACTGCTCTGGTAACAGGATGTAAGAAAAAAAATCCAAATTGCCTTCAAACCAGCAATAATTCTTCTAGATACACTTGCACACAGTTTTTGAAGGAACTCAGCAGGTAGGTTGTTCCAAACATCTTGGAGAACTAACCACAGACCATCTGTGGATGTAGGCTGCCTCAAATCCTTCTGTCTATTCATGTAATCCCAGACAGACTCCAAGATGTTCAGATCAGGGCTCTGTGGGGGCCAAACCATCACTTTCAGGACTCTTTGTTCTTCTTTACCCTGAAGATCGTTCCTAATGACATTGTATATTTGGGGTCGTGGTCTTGCTGCAGAATAAATTTGGGGTCAGTCACATACCTCCCTAATTGCATGGCATGATGGATAAGTAGCCGTCCGTATTTCTCAGCATTGAGGACAACATTGATCCTGACCAAATCTCCAACTCTTCATGCAAAAATGAAGCCCCAGACATGCAAGGAACCTCCACCATGCTTCACTGTTGCCTCCAGACTCTCATTATTGTACCGCTCATTAGTCCAAAGCACTTGCTGCCATTTTTCTGCACCTCAGTTCCTATGTTTTCATGCATAGTTGATTTGCTTTGCCTTGTTTCTATGTCCTATGTCCTAACATGGCCGGAGTGGCCCCACCCTCCAGGAAAGTGATACCTGTTGCATGCCTTATTGATTAGCTATGTGAACAAATGTACATGCCATTAAACTTTTGGATTAATGCCAGCTACCATAAGGCAGCCTGGCCATCTCTCTCACCACACCCGCCACTGAGGACGGCAAATTCATCATCCTGCCGATTTTGCCAAGTGTAGCCGGGGCCTAACCAGTGTACCCAAAAATAAGTAAAAACATGTGGATACATATATTTTGGTTATATTGTAGATATTAACTGTTTGCATTAAATAGGCAATTTACATCAATGGAACAACATATGGTACACGTCATTTACTTCTTCAGGCATTAGCAGAGGTCACTGTTTATCCACCAGGCACTTTCAAATAGTAATATCAGACACTTAAAGACCACAGAATGCCAGAGGAGCACTTCTCTTGGAGGGGGCTATGATATTGCTTGGTCACACTGAGATCCCCAAATTCCCCTGCAGATATCCCAGTAGGAACTCTCCAGGAGGCTGACACAGGAGACACCGTGAAAGGGAACACCTACTCTTTCCCTCCTTGACAGGTACCTCTGCCTAATACTATGGCTACTCTTTCCCTAACTAGTGGGGTTCTGTCCCTATCTTACTTCCACACTGCAGGCACATTGAACGACTCAGAATCTCCTATTTATGGAATTATTCTGAGGCAAAATGGCTGAACAAATCTTGTAGGATTTCGGTGTCCAATAGGATTGCCGTCCTCCCCAACCTGGAGCCCATAGCTGGGGATAATTGGTCCTCAATGGGATCCTGACAGTCTGAAGAAATGCAGCCTCTACTTGTCTACACACAGTTGCTGCCAGTGATGGCAAACTCAATGTTTATGTTCCTTTTGGTCAATCCCCACACAAATGTTTCCAATACTCAAATTCTGACATACCAACTCTTCTATTGGTAAGAAGGGGACCGTAGAGTCATCCAGCATATCTCAAGCCTGCAGCACTAACAACCTGATCCAGGCTACAGCAGAGTCCCTACACATAAAACCTCAGTTTCAGAGTCCAACGAGGAACACATCTCCCACCCCTCTTGTGGTAAATAATTATTATTAAACAAGTGTGATTTAACTGTACTTCTGTCTCAGTCTGATTCATGGTTTCTGACAGTAGGCGAAGGCCATGAATTAAGAAGATGGAGTCAATCCACTTGTTGGTAATATTTTTTCCAGATTGGATGACCAGGATCACCGCATTAATTAGTTTGCCATGGCGTTACAAACTCTCCTGAGTCACACGGCTCACCTGGAATCTCCCACTGTGGCTGCTCCGATACAAGCTGTGTTGCAGTCTGTCCCTGCTGCTGCTCCAGTCTCTGTGCAGGCACTTGCCTCGAGTATTACCTCTATAGGAGGCATATCTGGTTCCGCTCCACTTCTCCAGTGATTTTGGGGCGATCCAGTTCAATGTAGAGGGTTTCTCAACCAGGTTGAGATATACTTTGAGATGCTGCCCCAGGCGTTTCCCAGAAGCAAAGTATGTTTTGTTATATCTTTGCTTTCTGAGAGAGCCTTGGCCTGGGCAAACCCTCTATGGGAGATGCAAAAACCCGTTGTCCTGAGTTACTCAGAATTTGTGGCTTCCTTCAAAAGGGCATTTGACTTTACCGCATGCTCCGCTTCTGCTGCCAAGAGCCTCATGTCCATCAGACAGAGTACAAGAACTGTTGCCGATTACGCCATTGAATTACGTACTCTGGCAGCAGAGGTGGCTTGGAACAATGAGGCCCTTGTGGCTGCTTTTTCTCATGGTCTCTTGGATAACATCAAGGATGAGATAGCAGCCAAAGATATACCCACTGAGCTGGAGAAGTTGATCACATTTGCCATCCTCATTGACTCCAGACTCAGAGAAAGACTCTTTTAAGGAGCACTTGCAGAAGCCTCCTGTACATTTGTCTCCGAGCTTTGCAGTCCAACCCTTGCCTCTCTCACCTCCAATATGCCTCCTGGTACCGAGTCGGTCAGTGAAGGTGAACCCATGCACTTGGGCTTCACACGTCTCTCTGCAGATGAGAGAGCCCTTAGAAGGAGGGAGAGATTGTACCTTAATTGTGGTATTCGGAGGTATGACCGAAGTCGGTATAGATTCCTCCCTGGACAGCTCGGAGTACTGCCGTGATAAGGCATCCGCCCTGATGTTCTTGGAACCGGGTAGGTAGGAGACCACGTAATTAAAACGTGACAAGAACAGAGCCCATCTGGCCTGACGTGGTGTCAATCTCTTGGCCTCAGAAAGGTAGGTCAGATTCTTGTGGTCCGTCAGGATGAGAACCGGAACCACGGAGCCCTCGAGCAAGTGCCTCCACTCTTTGAGAGCCTGCACTATGGCCAATAACTCCCTGTCACCAATCTGATAGTTGCACTCCACGGGTGACAGTTTCCGGGAGTAAAACCCACAAGGAAGCAGCGGACCCTCTGGTGTTCTACGCTGAGACAGAAGGGCGCCTACTCCCGTCTCAGATGCGTCCACCTCGAGGACAAAGGGCAACCCAGGGTTGGGATGAGACAGAATCGGGGCCGACACAAAGCCGGATGGCCTCGAGCGGCCAGACCTGGGAATTACTGCCCTTCCTGGTCAGATCCGTGAGAGGCTTGGCCAGCATGGAGAAGTCCCTGATGAACTTCCGATAATAATTGGCGAAGCCCAAAAAGCGCTGCAAGGAACGAAGACCACTGGGCTGAGGCCACTGTAAGACAGCCGAAACCTTCTCAGGGTCCATGGAGAACCCCTCAGCAGAAATGATGTAACCTAAGAAGGTTACCTGGGATCGGTGAAATTCGCATTTCTCAAGCTTACCGAACAGCTTGTTCTCTCGTAACCGTTGCAACACTCGCTTGACATCCAGAATGTGGGCCTCCATGGATTCAGAGTATACCAAGATGTCATCCAAATAGACCACCACACACTGCTGCAACAGGTCACGGAAAACATCGTTGATGAATTCCTGAAAGACTGCGGGCGCATTGCACAACCCAAAGGGCATAACCAAGGATTCATAATGACCGGTCCTGGTGTTAAACGCGGTCTTCCACTCATCGCCCGCCTTGATCCTTACCAGGTTATATGCCGCCCTCAAGTCGAGTTTGGTAAAGACCGTGGCCCCCTTAAGGCGATCGAACAGCTCGGAAATCAAGGGTATCGGGTAAGTGTTCTTGATCGTGATGCGATTAAGGCCCCTGTAATCGATGCAAGGCCTCAACTCACCGCCCTTCTTTTTCACAAAGAAAAATCCAGCCCCTGCCGGGGACGAGGATTTGCGAATGTGACCACGGGACAGCGCCTCCATCACGTACTCCTCCATGGCCTCATTCTCCGCAACCGACAGTGGATAGGCCCTGCCGCGAGGAGGAACGGCACCAGGTTGTAACTCTATGGCACAATCGTATGGGCGGTGCGGAGGTAGGGCAACTGCGCGCACCTTATCGAATACATCCCGGTACTCCTCGTATTCAGGAGGCAACAGAGAGTCCGAGGAAGTACACAGCAACTTGACAGGCCCATGGATGCAACTAGCCCCACACTGTGGTGACCATGAGAGGATCTCGGCCGATCTCCAGTCAAAAGTCGGATAATGCCTCTGGAGCCAGGGGTACCCCAAGACCACCGAGTAGTGTGGAGACGAAATAACCTGGAAGCAGACTGACTCTCTGTGAACGGCACCAATGGCTATCCCCACTGGAAGGGTCTCATGAGTCACGTGTGACGGCTGGAGGGGTCTGCCGTCTATCGCCTCTAGAGCCAGCGGGGAACCTCGAGCCTGCAGAGGAATGGAATTGGCGGCAGCGAACTCACTATCAATGAAAAAACCACCAGCACCAGAGTCCACCAACGCCTGGGTCGTCACCGAGCCCCCGACCCAGGAGAGGACAACAGTGATCAGTGGTTTATCAACACGGGAAACCGGGGACGAGGAGACTCCACCCAAGATCTGCCCCCGACAGGATCTCAGGTGCGAGCGTTTCCCGGACGGTTCGGACATGCCAACCGAAAATGCCCACCGAGACCACAGTACGTGCATCGGCCCTCGCGTCTCCGGAGTACCCTCTCCCCCTCGGACAGGCGAGCAAACCCCAGCTGCATGGGTTCACCCCCAGACAAGTCAACCCCAGGAGGCGTGGGAGGAGAGGGAGGCACGGGTGGGACAGCAAACGTAGGCGCCAAACTGTTAGGAGGCCTCCGCAGGCTCTCCTTAAAGGAAGGTCTCTCCCTGAGTCTGGTGTCAATCAAAATCAGGAAAGAAATAAGAGCCTCGAGCTCCACTGGTAGGTCCTTAGCTGCAACCTCATCCTTCAAGGCATCCGAGAGACCATGAGAGAAAGCAGCGACCAGAGCCTCATTATTCCAGCCCACCTCTGCTGCCAGGGTACGAAACTCAATGGCGTATTCGGCTACGGATCGTGAACCCTGTCTGACGGACATAAGGAGCTTCGCAGCAGAGGCGGCGCGAGCCGGCACATCGAATACCTTCCGAAGAGAAGCAACAAAACCGGAAAACTCGGCAACCACCGGATTGTTGTTCTCCCATAAAGGGCTGGCCCAGGCCAAGGCCTTGTCCGAGAGCAGCGAGATCAAGAAGCCCACCTTTGATCTCTCAGTGGGAAAGGCATGTGGCAGCAACTCGAAATAAATGCCCACTTGGTTAAGGAAACCTCGGCACTGAGTTGGCTCTCCCCCAAATCGCTGTGGAAGGGGGGCAGAACCGGTCATACCCCGAAACACCGCAGGCGCAACAACAGGTGTCGAGGTAGACTCTGGCGCAACAACCGGAGCGGCAGTAGGAGCGGCCCCAGGAGCGACAACCGACCCATCGGTAACGGGAGCGAAATGAGCCGTGCGTTCAAGCAGGGTTTGCAACGCCACGGCGAACTGACCCAACAGGTAATCCTGCTGATCAAGTCTGGCAACCAGCGTGGGTAGCGAGGATGGCCCTGTACCGTCAAAATTCATGGCTTGGTCCTAATGTCACGGAACCATGAACCAGACGTACAACAAGAGATAAGTGAAAATAAGAAGGCTTTATTGAAAATCAAGCTGTAAAGCAAAAGTCCAAACGGATGGTTAAACAGAGTCTTGCGAAGCCAGAGGTCAGGAACCAGAAGGGTAGTCGGACGAAGCCAGGATCAGGAACCAGCAGGGAAGTCAGACGAAGCCAGGATCAGGAACCAGCAGGGAAGTCAGACGAAGCCAGGATCAGGAACCAGCAGGGAAGTCAGACGAAGCCAGGATCAGAACCAGAAGCAGCAGCAGTCTTAGAAGCATGTGAACACAGGAGGACCAAGCAAGGAACTGAAGCCACAGAGCTCCTATATATGTGAGCCAGGCATCCAGCTCCTCCCAGTGGGAAGGAGGAGCCGCAGGGTGGGAGGCTACAAGAGTCCCAGAAACCAAGATGGCCGCCAGCACATGTCAAACGAAGGAGACAGGAGAGAGGTAAGACCATGACAGGCAGGTCACTTTTTGAAGTCTTTTCCTACCCGTCCAGGGAATGCCAGAACCTTGAGGTCCTGTCATGGACAGATCTTAGGTGGCGTTGTTTCGTCTCCAGTTATCCAGAAGGATAAGCCCCTGGTTTCAGTTATGCTCTCTTGGGCTGAGTCGGCAGTTGAGATACAGGCTCTAATCGACTCTGGGGCTGCAGGCCTGTTCATTGATACTGCCTTTGTATCGAAGCACTCGATTCTGCTGAAGCTCCGTGACACTCCACTTGCCATTGAGGCTCTTGACGGGAGACCTCTACAGCCTGCCCATGTGACTCATGAGACTGTTCCGTTGTCCATGGCCGTAGGGGCTCTTCACCATGAGATAATCCAATTCCAAGTTATTTCCTCACCTAAGTTTCCTCTGGTTATTGGTTATCCTTGGTTACAGAGGCACAACCCTTCTTTTGATTGGCTCCGTGCTGAGGTGCTCTCCTGGTCGCCACAATGTAGTAAGACATGCTTCCAGAAGGTAGCCATGGTCCTGTGCACCTCTTCACTCTCCTCCCTGCCAATTTCAGCGATGTCTTTGACAAAGGTAAATCTGGTACTTTTCCTCCAGAGCGCTCATATGATTGCGCAATTAACATTTAATCTGGTGGCATACCCCCTTGTGGCCGGGTTTACCCTTTGTCGGTCTTGGAGGATAAGGCCATGGAGGATTATGTTGCAGACGCACTTTCTCAAGGTTTCATCTGCAAATCCTCATCTCCCCTGCTAGTGTTGGTTTCTTCTTTGTGAAAAAGAAGGGTGGTGAACTGAGACCTTGTATTGATTATAGGGGTCTCAATCGTTTCACAATTAAGAATGCCTACCCGATTCCGTTGATTACGGAGTTGTTTGACCACCTCAAGGGACCAACGGTTTTCACAAAGCTTGATTTGAGAGGGGCATACAATCTTGTAAAGGATTAAGGAGGGTGACGAGTGGAAAACTGCGTTTAATACCAGAACAGGCCATTATGAGTACCTCGTAATGCCTTTTAGCCTTTGTAACGCTCCGGCAGTTCTCCAGGAATTTATTAACAACGTCCTCCGAGATTTGATGCAGTTATGTGTGGTTGTTTATCTCAACGATATCCTCATATTTTCCAAGTTCCTGGAGAGACACCACACAGATGTCTGCCATGTGCTTCAGAAACTAAGAGAGAACTATATTGTAATTTGGAGAAGCTTGAATTCCATCGTGAACAGGTTAAATTCCTGGGTTATGTCATTTCCACTGCTGTTTTTTTGATGGACCCAGAGAAACTTTCAGCAGTCCTACAGTGGCCTCGACCCATGGGCTTATGTCCTCTACAGCGTTTTCTTGGCTTTGCCAACTATTATCGGAAGTTTATTCTTAACTTCTCATCTCTGGTCAAGCCCCTGACAGATATGACCAGAAAGGACGATAACCCACAGAGTTGGTCTCCAGAGTCCATTAAGGCTTTTGAGAGTCTCAAGGCTGCCTTTGTTTCTGCTCCTGTGTTGGCACATCCTGATCCTACGTTACCTTTTATCCTTGAGGTTGATGCTTCTGAGACTGGAGTTGGCGCTCTCCTGTCTCAATGTCCTAACTCTGAGAGCACTATGCATCCTTTTGGCTACTTTTCCAAGAAATTGTCACCTGCGGAGTGCAATTACGAGATTGGTGACATAGAGCTGTTAGCGATCATTGTAGCCCTGAAAGAATGGAGACATCTCTTTGAAGGTACCACTGTGTCGGTTCTCATTCTTACTAAACGCCACTCTCCCAGAATGGCGTGATGGGCTCTTTTCTTGTCAAGTTTTAATTACATTGTCTCATTCTTACCCGGTATTAAGAGTGTTAGGGCTGACGCTTTGTCACAACAATTTTCTTCCACTTCCAAGATGGAGTCGGTTCCTGTTCCTCCTGATCGTATTCTGGCTATGGTTCGCACCAGTCTTACTTCTCCTTTGGGTGACAAAATTCTTGCTGCTCAGGTTGATGCTCCTCCTGAGAAACCTTGTGACCGATGCTTTGTCCCTGAGAGTCTCCGTACTGTCTTGCTCCAGACTTACAATTCTCCCAAGGCTGCTGGCCACCCTGGGAAGAATAAACTCTTTTGGGCCATTTCCCAACAATTCTGGTGGCCTAGTCTACGTGCTGATGTAACCGCCATTGTAGCTGTCAATTCTGTGTGTGCTCAGAGTAAGACTCCACAACACCTTCCAGTGGGCCTCCTACAACCCATACCCAATGGAGAGAGGCCCTGGACCCACCTATATATGGATTTCATTGTGGAGTTACCCAACTCCCAGGGCAACACAGTTATCCTTATGGTGGTTGACCGGTTCTCGAAAATGTCTCATTGTATTCCACTTAAGAAGCTGCCCACTTCTAAGGAACTGGCTTCCATTTTTGCTTGGGAGATCTTTCGCTTAGATGGGCTACCCAAGGTGTTTGTCTCAGACAAGGTTAGTCAGTTTGTATCCCGGTTCTGGCGAGCCGTTTGTGCACAGTTGGGAATTCAGCTTGCTTTCTGCTCTGCGTATCACCCGCAGTCTAATGGAGCCACAGAACAAGCCAATCAGTCCTTGGAGCAATTCCTACGTTGCTATATTTCTGACCATCATAACAGCTGGTCAGACCTCTTACCGTGGGAGGAGTTTGCTCACAATAGTGACTTGAATTCTGCTTCCCGATTGTCCCCATTTATGGCGAACTATGGTTTCCAACCTTCCATGATTTGTTTGTTCCGCAGAGTATTCCTACATTAGAGGAGCATCTCTGTGGTCTTCATTCCACTTGGGCACAAGTCCAGGAGGCTTTGCGACATGCTAGCGATAGGTACAGACTCCATGCTGACCACAGACACCTGCCTGCGCCTTCCTACAAGGTTGGGGACAGAGTCTGGCTGTCATCTTGCAACCTCCGACTTTGTGTTCGTTCTTTGAAGTTCGCACCTCGGCTTATTGGGTCTTTCCGTATCCTTCGCAGGATTAACCCAGTGGCTTACGTGTTGAACCTTCCTCCTAGTATGCGTATCTCAAATGTGTTTCATGTCTCCTTATTGAAACCATTGGTCTGCAACCGCTTCTGTGCCACGTCCTTACCCTATACAGGTTGAGAACCACGAGGACTATGACGTACAATCCATTGTTGACTCCCGTAGGTTTTGTGGGCGCATACAGTACCTGGTGCATTGGAAAGGGTACGGTCCAGAGGAACGCTCTTGAGTCTCATCTTCGGACATACATGACCCTGTCTTCCTCCGTGATTTCCATAGACGTTTTCTCCTCAAGCCTGGTGGTCCTCCAAGGGGGAAGGGGTCGTTGAGGAGGGGGTACTGTCAGGGCTGGGCTCGGCCCTTCCTTCTCTGAGCTGGCCGCCTGTTGATGATCCTGCTCGTCAGTCCTGCCTACTTAAGCCTTCCAGTTCAGATGATCTATGCGTTTGCCATGGTCAACATAACAGAGACTTTCTCCTGCGTTCCTGTTGAAGACTTTGCTTGGCTGACATCCCTTCTGGCTCTTGATCCTGCATGCTGTTCTTTTACGTTTATCTGTGGCTCTCTGACCTTTGGCTTGTCTGAGTACCTGATCCGGTTCCTAAACTCTGGCTATGTTTTGACTAAGCTTCCTCTGTTTATCTTTTTATTATTATTATTAAACAAGTGTGATTTAACTGTACTTCTGTATCGGTCTGATTTATGGTTTCTGACCAAGCTAACCCTAACCCTAGCACTATGCTAACCCTAATCCTAACACTATGCTAACAACAACCCTAACTCTAGTACTATGCTAACCCCAAGCCTAACCCTTGCACTATGCTAATCCTAACCCTAATACTATGCTAACCCAAACCATAACCCTAGCACTATGCTAACCCCAATCCTTACCCTAGCACTATACTAATCCTGACCGGACACCATCCATTGTCCTACTGACACCATCCACTGCTCTACTGACATCATCCACTGTCCTACTGACACCATCCACTGTTCTATTGACACCATCCACTGTCCTACTGACACCATCCACTACTCTACTGACACCATCCACTGCTCTACTGACACCATCCACTGCTCTAACGGCACTGTCTTCTGTCCTACTGACACCCTCCACTGCTCTAGTGACACCATCCACTATTTTTCTGACACTGTCCACTGCTCTACTGACACCATCCACTGCTCTACTGACATCGTCCACTGCTCTACTGACGTCGTCCACTGCTCTACTGATGTCGTCCACTGCTCTACTGACGACGTCCACTGCCCTACTGAGACCGTCCACTGCTCTACTGACACCGTCCACTGCCCTACTAACACCGTCCACTGCTCTACTGACACCATCCACCGGCCTACTAACACAGTCCACTGCTCTACTGACACCACCCACTGCCCTACTGACACCGTCCACTGCTCAACTGACACTGTCCACTGCCTTACTGACACCGTCCACTGCTCTACTGACACTGTCCACTGCCTTACTGACACTGTCCACTGCTCTACTGACACTGTCCACTGCTCTACTGACACGGTCCACTGCTCTACTGACACGGCCCACTGCCCTACTGACACCATCCACTGCCCTACTGACACCGTCCACTGCCCTACTGACACCATCCACTGCTCTACTGACACTGTCCACTGCCCTACTGACACCATCCACTGCCCTACTGACACTGTCCACTGTCCTACTGACACTGTCCATGTTTTAATACATTTGGGGTGCACCTATGGGTGTGATAAAATTTATTAACAGGCATGAAGGATCAGAACGCAGGCAGACTGCCTTCTAATCTGTGCATCAGTGCCGCACAGATGTACACTCGGGGTTGGGCTTGGAGATGCATGCAGGTCCCTGTCCGCCTGTCATTGATTGCATGCATGGTTAACATTAAACAAAAACCTTTGCACGAGTGTACAGATGTGTATGCCCATGTAAATGAGGCCCTAAATGTAATATATTGATCATTGATTGGGGTTTACTTTTTATACACTGTTGTATATTTCAACCAGGTAATATAAAAAGTGACAATATTATCATTACTTATTCTGAGGGTTATGTAAAGTATATCTTGTTTTTATATTTAGCAGATATAATACCAGCCAGCCCCTTTTGGCTATTTCAATGGATTTGAACGTGTTTTCTGCATAACTGATTGATTGAACGAATGCTTCCTTAGGGAAGCTTTGCGTAAATAGACGTTTCAACTTCCGCAGTAGTGTGAGAATAGATTCCTAAGGAAGAAAGGAGGTGAGTGAGGTCAGAATTGTGTAAAAAAAATCTTGTTTTGAACAATACATAGACAACTACTCTCATGACTTCAAGGACAACTTCTGCCTTTTGATGTAAATTATTATGGACACTCTATCCTAGAATGTTCTGTACATTTGTAGGAATAAAGATCCTGATCTCAAGAAAACACAGCTAAAATATAGTATATATTCAGGAGCTGTATTATCTGAAAAATAATTTGTATATCTGTCCACAGTTCTGCAATTTACACAGCCTTGCCTGATAGCAGAGCCAAGTTGGTGACCTGACTTTTCTCTACTGCATTAAAGAGGAAGTAAACCCTAATGGGTTTTACTTCCTCTTTTCCCATGCAAAGTAAAAGCATAATGGGCTAGTATGCATCGCAGAAGGTGGGGAGATGGCCCTTTGTAACAGCACTGGTTTACGAAGTGAACCACAACTGCGGTTAGCAAGGATTTCAATGCGCTTCTTTATGTGACAACTCAGTATTGGGCCCCAGGCGTCACTCCTGGCAAACAGGAGTTTGGGGGATCTGTACATCATTTCCCTGTCACATAAAGAAAGGCGTTGAGCTACTAAGGATGGACGCATTACAACATGCGACCAGAGCTTAGCGTTTAAAATTATATAATATAGTTCTAGGTCAATATTTCAATACACCTCTATATGCAAGTGATTATCAGTAAGGGACCCCAGGCGTCACTCCACACAAACAGGAGTTTGGGGGTTCTCTACATCATATCACTTTGAGCATATAGGAATGTATTAGGCCACTAAGGGAGATGCTATGAAATAGCATCAACCCTTAGCATAGAAAAGTTAGAGCGAACATGTTCAAATTATTAGATCAAGGCCTATAAGGATTTGTACTTATGTCAAGCTCGTATTAAATAGGAGTTGTAGTGAGAACTAGTACTGGCGTATGAGAGCCAATATAGCTAAGGTAATAGTAGTTGCGTATAAGAGGCAATATAGCTCATGTTATTATAGTTGCATACATGAGGTGAATATTGCACACGTAATAGTAGTTGCATATGAGAGGCAATATAGCTCAGGTAATTATAGTTACATACAAGAAGTAAATATTGCAGGCGTAATAGTAGTTGCATGTAAGAGGCAATATAGCTCAGGTAGGTACTCCTTAGCAAACAGTCCTTAGCACAGCAGTATCTGCCAAATAGTATGTTGATATCCACACGGCATATTTAGTAACACAATTGTATTAGATGGAACACTAGCAGTAGATCTTCTTATAGGACTACAAGTGATAGAATGGCTACTTATCCGTTTGTAGGCTTCAATGCAGCAGATAGGGATTGCGTGATGTAGAGTGTTCAGCAAGGCCTCAAAGGTTGTCCCCAGCAATGTTGCAGTAGGTGCATCAGCACCAAAGTAGTAGTTGTTACGTGGAGCGGTGTTGCAGCATGGGGAGCAAGGCAGCGGTATGTGTAGCGTGGCAGAGCTATGGCTGACAATAATAGACCAGGGATTGAGTGTAAGGTCAATGCCTTTATAGGCATGTCAGCAGCTGTAGTGCATCGCACTGAATTTTGAAAGGAACGCTGTTCGCCGCAGCGCACTTACATGTTCCAGGCTGGAACACATCACCGCGCCGGGCGATGACCTGTTACTCCCTTAAAGCGGTTTTTAAGAAAATATTTGTTTTCCTTTAAAATAACAAACATGTTAGGCCCCGTACACACGACAGAGTTTCTCGGCAGAATTCACAGAGAAACTCGGTCAAAACCCGGATTCTGCCGAGAAACTCTGTCGTCTGTACACTTTTGGCTCGATGGAGCCGCCGAGGAGCTCGTCGAGAAAATAGAGAACATGTTCTCTATTTTCTCGTTGTTCTATGGGAGAAGGCGGCCCGCCGAGCTCCTCGGCGGCTTCATCCCAGAACTCGACGAGGAACTCGACGTGTTTGGCACGTCGAGTTCCTCGGCCGTGTGTACGGGGCCTGATACTTACCTCCACTGTGCAGTTCGTTTTGCACAGAGTGGCCCCAATCCACGTCTTCTGGAGTCCCTCTGCGGCTGTCTCTGGCCCTCCCCGCAATTACTGACCACAGTCATGCGAGAGCTTGCATGGTGGTGAGTCATTTTCGGGCGCGCTCCCGTGATACAGCGATCGGCCATAGCTGCTCACTGTATCACTCGGCCCCGCCCCTCGGCGCTCCACGTCACTGCATGTGATTGACTGCAGCGCCAGCCAATGGCTGCGCTGCTCTCAATCCATCCGCTCTAGCCAATCAGCGGCCAGGCTGAGCGGTGAAAAGGATCTCGGGACCGCGCAAGACTTTCAACGGGGTCAGGTAAGTAAAACGGGGGCTCGGGGGGGGGCGGCAACATCAGATGTTTTTTTCACCTTAACCACTTAACGACCGCCGCATGTACATATACGTCCACAGAATGGCACGTACAGGCAGATGGGCGTACATGTACGTCCCTGCCTTTCCGCAGGTCGGGGGTCCGATCAGGACCCCCCCCCCCCCCCCCGGTACATGCGGCGGTCGGTTCTTCCGTGGGAGCGATCCGGGATGAGCGGGCGGCTATTTGTTTCGCCCCCGGAGCTGAAGAACGGGGAGAGCCGTATGTAAACACGGCTTCCCCGTGCTTCACTGTGGCAGCTGCATCGATCGTGTCATCCCTTTTATAGGGAGACACGATCGATGACGTCAGACCTACAGCCACACTCCCCTACAGTTGTAAACACACACTAGGTGAAACATAACTCCTTCAGCACCCCCTGTGGTTAACTCCCAAACTGCAACTGTCATTTTCACAATAAAGAATGCAATTTAAATGCATTTTTTGCTGTGAAAATGACAATGGTCCCAAAAATGTGTCAAAATTGTCCGAAGAGTCCGCCATAATGTCGCAGTCACGAAAAAAATCGCTAATCGCCGCCATTAGTAGTAAAACAAAAATAATTAATAAAAATGCATTAAAACTATCCCCTATTTTGTAAACGCTATAAATTTTGCGCAACCCAACCGATAAATGCTTATTGCGATTTTTTTACCAAAAATATGTAGAAGAATGCGTATCGGCCTAAACTGAGGGAAAAAAACTTTTTTATATATATTTTTGGGGGATATTTATTATAGAAAAAAGTAAAAAATATTGAATTTTTTTCAAAACTGTCGCTCTATTCTTGTTTATAGCGCAAAAAATAAAAAAACGCAGAGGTGATCAAATACCACCGAAAGAAGGCTCTATTTGTGGGGAAAAAAGGACGTCAATTTTGTTTGGGAGCCACGTCGCACGACCGCGCAATTGTCTGTTAAAGCGACGCAGTGCCGAATCGCAAAACCTGGCCTGGGCTTTTAGCTGCATTTTGGTCCGGGCTTAAGTGGTTAATGCATAGATTGCATTAAGGTGACATTTTTTTTCATTTACAACTCCTTTAAGTATTGAAGAACCTGGCCAGTTAGGGTTGATTTTTCTAGTTGAAGGATGCAGTGCTGAGCTGAGGATTGTGAGGCCTGCCTCCAGGCAGGAGCTGAGGAAGGAAGGAGAAGAAGCTGAAGAGAGGGATCTTTAATACCCTTCTATCGCATACCTGGTAGCAGAGCCTGAAAAGATGAAGAAAGCCTCTCTTACAGCTCTGACTTGAGGCCCCTGATAGTGTAGACAGGGTGTGCAGGAGTACAGAGCTGCTTGAGTACCTGTAAATCTGGCTAGTAGCAGGACAGGTGTCCACGATGGGCAGCCTAATGCTACGTTTCCACTGAGCGGATCGGTTCGGTACGGTTCGGTACGGTACGCTATTTTGGGTGTTTCCATTATGAAAGCGTGCCATAAAACCGAACCGTACCGCACCATTCAGGGTCCTGCTTCTCATGTGGGTCCATAGAAAATGGAACGGTACGGTTAGGGCGGAGCTACTGGCGTCACACAGTACTTTCCACTGATTGGTGGTCAGAAAACATCAATGCTGACGTCAAAGCAAAGCGCCAAACAATCACCACGTCGCCTTATTAGTCCATATAAAGGAGAAGGATGCCAGCAAACAACAGCAGGGTCTGGTTATCTGAGGAACTATCTACGTTCTTAGCAATCATCGGCGATGGCGTTATTCAGAGTGAGCTTGATGGATCAGTGAGAAATGAAAAGGTCTATAAAGATATTTCTCAGCGGATGGCAGCCGAGGGATTTGAACGGACGTCGGGCCAGTGTAGGGCAAAGCTTAAAAAGCTTAAAGCACAATATAAAAAAATTAAGGACGCCAACAGCCGTAGTGGAAACTGTCCAACTGCTTGGAGGTGGTACGACGCCATGGACGCCATTTACGGTCATCGGCCAGCAAACCAAGGCAGGGAGGGAGGTCTGGACTCTGCAACTGTAATTCTCGAATCTATGGTAGACCCCTTTGGTAAGTTTTTTTTTTTTTAAAACTTTGCATAGGATATCGCTCTGCTTACCATTTAAAATATAATATCTAACCATATGTTTATTTTCAGAAACAGTTGATGGACTCTCCACTGATGCATCAAACTTATCAGAAGATGGACCTTCAATGTCTTTCAGCAGCAACAGCAGCAGTATTTCCTCAAGCCAACCACAGAGTAGCCAACCACAGAGTAGCCAACCACAGAGTAGCCAACTACAGAGTACTCCCAATGCACCAAGGCACAATGGTAAGACATGATGATAATAAAGTAATTTTTAACTGCATTTTCTTAAACTAAAACAGCAGTGGGGCAGATGTGCAGGAGGTACAGTGTTGGAATAGATAAGAAGGGGGAGATCAGCTGTGGGGGAGATGTGCAGGAGGTACAGTGTTGGAATAGATAAGAAGGGGGAGATCAGCTGTGGGGGAGATGTGCATGAGGTACAGTGGTGGAAGAGATGAGAAGGGGGGGACCAGCTGTGGGGGAGATGTGCAGGAGGTACAGTGGTTGAATAGATGAGGAGGGGGAGATCAGCTGTGGGGGAGATGTGCATGAGGTACAGTGGTGGAAGAGATGAGAAGGGGGGGACCAGCTGTGGGGGAGATGTGCAGGAGGTACAGTGGTTGAATAGATGAGGAGGGGGAGATCAGCTGTGGGGGAGATGTGCATGAGGTACAGTGGTGGAAGAGATGAGAAGGGGGGGACCAGCTGTGGGGGAGATGTGCAGGAGGTACAGTGGTTGAATAGATGAGGAGGGGGAGATCAGCTGTGGGGGAGATGTGTATGAGGTACAGTGGTGGAAGAGATGAGAAGGGGGGGATTAGCAGGAGGTACAGTGGTAGAAGAGATGAGAAGGGGGTTCAGCAGTGGGCAGATGAGCAGTGCTGTGTATTGGTGTAGCAGATGAGCGGGGGGAACAGAGGTGTGGCAGTGAATCAGTGTGGTACAGTCTAGTGGGGCAGATGAGAAAGGAGCTTACAGTATTGGTTTGGCAGATGTTACCAAAAGCAATATTTAGGTCTTTTGTATATTACAGGTGAAAGGAGAAGGTTCCAGTTGGATCTGCGCACAGTTATGGAGGATATGCGGGCAGCAGAAGAAAGGCAGCTGGAAAGAATGGATAACCTTTCTGAGAGGCGGTTTCAAGCACTACGTCAGGATGCACAGGAAGCTATGCGCCAGGAGGCAGAAATTGCCCGGCAGCAGATGGAGCAGTTGGCTACCTTCAACCAGGCCTTCCTCGGTGTCCTTGGTCAGCTTGTTCAAGTGATTGGAGCCAATCGTCAACCCAGGTCACCACCCAGACATTAGTGCCTTTCATGCAGCACAGGACCTGTACCCATGTTTACGTTTAAAAATAAAGTGGGTTTTAAAGGTTAGATTTTTTTTTTAATAGGCTCCTTTGAGCCATCAGCGATCACACAAGATTGGACACATTTGCTCCTTGCTGCACATGGCTTTCTTTGTGCTGCTGCTCTGATTCCCTTCTGCCTCCTTTGCGTTATCACCCCCCCTTGGACGGTGGAGCCTGGATTTCAACAAAGGGCACCCCCGATCGCTTAATTTCTTCTCATTTTTGCATTGTAGATGTAATTGCGAATATACTTGGCATTTTTGGTTTACCTTTTCCTTTAATTTCCTTTTTAGATGTTTTTTTTCTTGGTCTGAATTTCTCACTTCCTGTTCCTTCTCAGTAAACCTGACAACATCATCTGAGCTGTGTTTAGTCAGTCAGCACAGCTTATTGAACAGCTTACTAAGGAGGAACAGGAAGTGAGAAATTCAGACCAAGAAAAAAAAAAAAAAACATTTATTGGTAGTGAAATTGAAGAAAAAAACTACAATGCAATAGCTTAGGGATATGCAATTAGTGGATATCCAACTGTTTCAGAACTACGATTCCCATGTGGCATAGCAAGACTCTGACAGTCACAAGCATGACACCCAGAGGCAAAAGCATGATGGGACTTGTAGTTCTGCAAAACAGCTGGATTTCCGCTAATTGCGTATCCCTGCACTAGCTTAATAAAAAAACAAACCTTTACAAGCTCTTTATTGTAAACAATGTTTCTACATTTTTTTTTCTTGGTCTGAATTTCTCACTTCCTGTTCCTTCTCAGTAAACCTGACAACATCATCTGAGCTGTGTTTAGTCAGTCAGCACAGCTTATTGAACAGCTTACTAAGGAGGAACAGGAAGTGAGAAATTCAGACCAAGAAAAAAAAAAAAAAACATTTATTGGTAGTGAAATTGAAGAAAAAAACTACAATGCAATAGCTTAGGGATATGCAATTAGTGGATATCCAACTGTTTCAGAACTACGATTCCCATGTGGCATAGCAAGACTCTGACAGTCACAAGCATGACACCCAGAGGCAAAAGCATGATGGGACTTGTAGTTCTGCAAAACAGCTGGATTTCCGCTAATTGCGTATCCCTGCACTAGCTTAATAAAAAAACAAACCTTTACAAGCTCTTTATTGTAAACAATGTTTCTACATTATCAAAATTTTGCTTTTACAAAATATGTATGAAGATGATTTTTTTTGTGGAATAAAAAACAAGAACGACTTCTCTGAGTATGTCTGATTTTATTTAGCATTTAGCAAAAAGTAATTAAAGATTTTAATTATTCACGGTAACAACGTTAACGTTAAGGTGCCTCATCAGAGCCTGACGTATTTCGCTGCACTCTTCTTCCATATCCTGTGCTGCTATTACTGGTACTGGCTCTTCTGGAGATGTATTCCAATCCTGGTCAAAGTCTTCTCCATGGCTTTCACAAAGATTGTGAAGAGTACAGCACGTTAGGACCATGGATTTTGTAAGTTGAATGTCACTGTCATTCCTCTTCATAAGACACCTCCATCTACCCTTTAGTCTTCCAAACGCATTTTCCACTACAACACGTGCCCTGGATGTTTTCTTGTTGTAGATTTGCTGCTCTGTTGTTAGGCGCCCATTGTCAGAAAATGGTTTCAGGAGCCAATTTTGTAAAGGATAGGCAGAGTCCCCAAGCACATAATAGCCAACATTCACCCCACAAATGTTCTTAGTGCTAACAGGATACAGGCCTCCCTGGCCAACCCAATCCCAAAATGTTGACAATCGGAGAACCCGAGCATCATGCAAACTCCCAGGCTTTCCTACATTCACATTCCAGAATAGTCCCTTGCCATCCACTACTCCCTGGAGGACGATGGAATGCCAGCCTTTTCGGTTGAAGTAGTCAGTGTGGTATTCTTGTGGTGCTATTATTGGTATGTGTGAGCCATCAATAGCACCAACACACTGTGGAAGGCCCCACCTGTTCTCAAAGTACTCAGCCATGTCTTTGAGCTTTTCCCTGTTAGGAAAATGAACAATTTCAGGAGCTAGCAATGTGCACACAGCCTTACAGAAGTCCTGCACACACCGGCACACTGATGATTTGCTGACACCAAAAAGATGACCTATACTCCTATATTCACTGTTGGTAGCCAGCTTCCACAGTGCAATGGCAATTCTTTTCCTTACAGGCAAACAGGCTCTGAAGTTGGTGCTTTTCTTTTCCATCACTGGACGTAGCTTGGCACAAAGGAATGAGAAGGTTTCCTCTGACATCCTTAAATTCTGCACCCACTGTCTGTGGGTGAATCCTGGGACGGTCACATTCCACCACTCATTGGCACGAGGGAATGCCCAAATCACTGGTCGGCGGCGCTGCTTTGCCAAAAGGAGAAGCATCTGTAAAAAATGCAGTGTGTCAGTGTGTATAGGTCAGTGTGTGTGTGTGTGTGTGTGTGTGTGTGTGTCTCAGTGTGTGTGTGTGTATAGGTCAGTGTGTGTCAGTGTGTGTGTGTATAGGTCAGTGTGTGTCAGTGTGTGTATAGGTCAGTGTGTGTGTGTGTGTCAGTGTGTGTATAGGTCAGTGTGTGTGTCAGTGTGTGTATAGGTCAGTGTGTGTGTGTGTGTGTGTGTGTGTGTGTGTCAGTGTGTGTCAGTGTGTGTCAGTGTGTGTGTGTATAGGTCAGTGTGTGTCAGTGTGTGTGTGTCAGTGTGTGTATAGGTCAGTGTGTGTCAGTGTGTGTGTGTCAGTGTGTGTATAGGTCAGTGTGTGTGTGTGTGTGTCAGTGTGTGTCAGTGTGTGTGTGTATAGGTCAGTGTGTGTCAGTGTGTGTGTGTCAGTGTGTGTATAGGTCAGTGTGTGTCAGTGTGTGTGTGTCAGTGTGTGTATAGGTCAGTGTGTGTGTGTGTGTGTCAGTGTGTGTATAGGTCAGTGTGTGTGTGTGTGTGTCAGTGTGTGTATAGGTCAGTGTGTGTCAGTGTGTGTGTGTATAGGTCAGTGTGTGTCAGTGTGTGTATAGGTCAGTGTGTGTGTGTGTGTCAGTGTGTGTATAGGTCAGTGTGTGTGTCAGTGTGTGTATAGGTCAGTGTGTGTGTGTGTGTGTGTGTGTGTGTGTGTCAGTGTGTGTCAGTGTGTGTGTGTATAGGTCAGTGTGTGTCAGTGTGTGTGTGTCAGTGTGTGTATAGGTCAGTGTGTGTCAGTGTGTGTGTGTCAGTGTGTGTATAGGTCAGTGTGTGTGTGTGTGTGTCAGTGTGTGTCAGTGTGTGTGTGTATAGGTCAGTGTGTGTCAGTGTGTGTGTGTCAGTGTGTGTATAGGTCAGTGTGTGTCAGTGTGTGTGTGTCAGTGTGTGTATAGGTCAGTGTGTGTGTGTGTGTGTCAGTGTGTGTATAGGTCAGTGTGTGTGTCTGTGTGTCAGTGTGTGTATAGGTCAGTGTGTGTCAGTGTGTGTGTGTCAGTGTGTGTATAGGTCAGTGTGTGTGTCTGTGTGTGTGTGTATAGGTCAGTGTGTGTCAGTGTGTGTATAGGTCAGTGTGTGTGTGTGTGTGTCAGTGTGTGTATAGGTCAGTGTGTGTCAGTGTGTGTGTGTATAGGTCAGTGTGTGTCAGTGTGTGTATAGGTCAGTGTGTGTGTGTGTGTCAGTGTGTGTATAGGTCAGTGTGTGTGTCAGTGTGTGTATAGGTCAGTGTGTGTGTGTGTGTGTGTGTGTGTGTGTCAGTGTGTGTATAGGTCAGTGTGTGTGTGTGTGTGTGTCAGTGTGTGTATAGGTCAGTGTGTGTGTCTGTGTGTCAGTGTGTGTATAGGTCAGTGTGTGTCAGTGTGTGTGTGTATAGGTCAGTGTGTGTCAGTGTGTGTGTGTATAGGTCAGTGTGTGTCAGTGTGTGTGTAGGTCAGTGTGTGTTTCAGTGTGTCAGTGTATGTGTGTGTGTGTGTTTCAGGTAAGTCAGTCAGTTGTGCTTACCCTATAGCGCTGCCGTCTTTGTCTTAGCAGCACAAATGTATACTTCTCCTCCCGGCTACACATCCAAGCTAAAAGTTTTCTTCTCTTTTCGGCTGTGTTTCTCATTGCCGCTCGCAACCTTCTCTCATACAGTGCGGTATGAATTTTGCCTATAAAGAACCAAAAGGCTAGCAGAGAAAAGACGAGCTGCTGAATGACCTCCATTGTTGTTGTTGTTGTTTGGCTGACGCTGAGTGACGCTGCATCACGTTTCTCGTCGCACTAGTGTGACATCATGAGAGGCATTTTTTCTAAAACCTGTATGGCCCTGGCGGTCCGATTTGCAGTGGAAACGCTCACCAGAATAGACCGGACCATTCAAACCCGTTCCATTCTAAACGACCCGAACCGATCCGCTCAGTGGAAACGTAGCATAAGTAGACAGAAGGCTCCAGTAAGCAGGCGAGTTGGTAGGCAGCTGGTAGGCAGGCTGACACTGGTGACAGCGGGCAGCTGGTAGCAGATAGTAGGTCAGCTGGAACAGCAGGGTGGTAGGGAGGTACTGGTGACAGCAGGCAAAGTAGCAGGGTCAGGCAGGCCTGGTTATTCACAGGATGGATTGGGTACAGGGCACAGGCAGGAGCGTGGTCAGAAAACAAGCTGGGTCGGGAACCGATCAGTGAAGAAGGAGCCAATAGAGCAGACAGAAGTGGAGGTCAGGGGACAACTTGAGGTCCAGTGCAGGCGGAGTTCAGAGAGTGGTCAAGACAAGCCGGATCAGCAACTGGAATCAGGATACAGAATTACAGGTACACAGGATACACAGGAGGCTGAAGACAAAGCAGCACTGATCCTGAGCACTGGCCCAGTTTAAATAGCCCGTTTGGTGCCAACATCTGTCGCAAGTGCACAGTTGCATGCATGTATACGTGCATGTGTATGATTGTGCATGCGCATTTGTATTAGCAGGTGCCCAATATCTGTGAATTTGAAAGGGAACACGTATTAGCCTGTGAACAGAATTTCGTTCAGAGGAGCCCTCTTGTCTATTGGCATGCCATTTCTTACTCCTTCAGCCTCATCCAGGAGACACCCTGTCTAGCATAGAAAGACCTGTACAGCAGGAGCCAAGGGGACAGTTTAAGTATCTCTATCTATCACCCTCCAGGGCCAACAAGAGAGAGGGCTGCCAGATACAATATTTAGCAAGCTTTCATGGGATAGTGTAATCGCTAACCTAAATTCCTTGCTCTGGGACATTTTCGAGAAAGCCAGGTCGGCTGGGATTTTCTACAAGGGGACATAGAGCTGCTGCAAATGATTGGACTTTGCCATTTGCAAGAAAAAAAATGGATATTGAGCTCCCATCAGCAATTGGGATATTGGTATAATCCTGTAAGGACTGATACTATTCTGGAGGAAGTACAGTCTAAGATCCATTTTTTCCTGCAAACAGTGTATGGAGAGGTTTGTCCTAATAGTTTCATAGTAGACAAGGTTGAATAAAGACAATAGTCAATCCAGTTCAACCTGTGTAGGTGCACGTGTGTCAGTGTCTACATTTCCCATATCTGACCTGTATGTCATGTTCCTTAACTTCTTAAGCCCCGGACCAATATGCTGCCTAAAGACCCAAGGGGTTTTTACAGTTCGGGACTGCGTCGCTTCAACAGACAATTGCGCGGTCGTGCGATGTGGCTCCCAAACAAAATTGGCGTCCTTTTTTCCCCACAAATAGAGCTTTCTTTTGGTGGTATTTGATCACCTCTGCGGTTTTTATTTTTTGCGCTATAAACAAAAATAGAGCGACAATTTTGAAAAAAATGCAATATTTTTTACTTTTTGCTATAATAAATATCCCCCAAAAACATATATAAAAAAAATGTTTTCCTCAGTTTAGGCCGATACGTATTCTTCTACCTATTTTTGGTAAAAAAAATCGCAATAATCGTTTATCGGTTGGTTTGCGCAAAATTTATAGCGTTTACAAAATAGGGGATAGTTTTATTGCATTTTATTTTTTTTACTACTAATGGCGGCGATCAGCGTTTTTTTTCGTGACTGCGACATTATGGCGGACTCTTCGGACAATTTTGACACATTTTTGGGACCATTGTAATTTTCACAGCAAAAAATGCATTTAAATTGCATTCTTTATTGTGAAAATGGCAGTTGCAGTTTGGGAGTTAAACACAAGGGGCGCTGTAACATTTAGTGTTCACTTAATGTGTGTTTACTACTGTAGGGGGGTGTGGCTGTAGAACTGACATCATCGATCGAGTCTCCCCTATAAAAGGGATCACTCGATCGATGCGCCGCCACAGTGAAGCACGGGGAAGCCGTGTTTACACACGGCTCTCCCCGTTCTTCAGCTCCGGGGAGCGATCGCGACGGAGCGGCTAAAAACAAATAGCCGCGCCGTCGTCCCGGATTGCTCCCCGAGGCTTACCGACCGCCGCATTTAGCGGGGGGGAACCCCCACCCACGTCAAGCAGAGCATGTACAGGTACGTTGATGTGCCTGTCCGTGCCATTCTGCTGACGTATATCTACATGAGGAGGTCGGCAAGTGGTTAAGATGCACATCTAAGAGTCTCTTAAAACTATAAATACTCCCCATAGCCCAGGGCTCAAGTCCTGCGGGAACGCGTGGGAACGGAGTCCCTGCACTTTTTTCACAGCAGGAACTCAGTTCCCTTTGCAGGACTAGAGCAGCCGAGCCGCCCGAGCCAATCCTTCACTACGCGGTGATGCCCAGCCCGAGTCACTGTCAGGGGAAGGCGAACCTTAGTAATCCTTTATGTTACTGGCCGCTTCCTGTATATGGATTCATCGGGTGGTGTGCGGGTATTCTGTCACTTCCTCGATGCCGCAATGTCTCCTGGGAGCTTTTGTCATTGTTCCCAGGAGACATTGCGGAGGTCTGCGTGAGTTATCGCGGGATTTAGAAAGAACTTTAAGTAAGTTCTTTCTAAATCCCGCGATAACTTGCGGCAGACCTCCACAATGTCTCCTGGGAACGACAGAAGCTCCCAGGAGACATTGCGGCATTGAGGAAGTGACGGAATACCCTCATACTACCTGATGAATCCATATACAGGAAGCGGCCAGTAACATAAAGGATTACTAAGGTACAGTGGATCGAAAAAAAACCAAAAACATTCGGTTTAGTAAGTATGCATATGAGCGTATCATTTTTTTTTTTTTTTGGTGGGGGAGTGGATCTTGGGTGGGTGTTCCCACACTTTTTTTCCCCAGGACTTGACCCCTGCCGCAGCCACCACCAATTGTGGAAGAGAGTTCCACATTCCTATTGCCCTGATAGTCACAAACCCCCTTTGCAGTTTAAGGTTAAACCGCTTTTCTTCCAATCTCAATGTGTGGCCCCATGTCCTTTTACACTCCTTGTGACTGAATAGTTTTTTTCCTATGCTGGGATCACCATGGGGATATTTGTAAATCACTATCATGTCCCCTCTCAGGCGTCTTTTCTCTAGCGAGAATAAATTTAGTGTCTTCTGCAGTCTTTCCTCGTAATTGAGGTCCTTCAGTCCCCTTATTAGTCTTGTTGCCCTTCTTTGGACTCTCTCCAGCTCCAGCACATCCCTTCTGAGGACTGGTGATCAGAACTGGGCAGAATACTCCAGATGTGTTCTAACCAGAGTTTTATAAAGTGGCAGGATTATTGTTTTATCTGTGGAGTATGTCCCCTTTTTTTATGCATTGCTAAAATTCTGCCGGCTTAGGAAGCTGCAGCTTGACATTGCATGCTATTGCTCAGTCTGTCATCTCCTAGGACCCACAGATCTTTCTCCATCCTTGATTCCCAGGATAGAGATTGCTCAAAGTCATTGAATTCAGTTTTGGGCATCTCATAACCCCTCATCCCTATCTAAGTTGTTCTTCCCCTCAAAAACAACAAAAATAAGGCAAGGACTGGTTTCTTTGTCTTGATGCAAGTGGGAAAATGCATGTTGACTGACTGTGCAGAATTAGGGAACCCAACATCCAGTGACCCTCAATTGGGTAGCAATACATAAAAGCCTATAGATTGCCTAGAAGTAGGCAGAGTGGTAAACAAAAGGTTTTGGAGTTTAGCTCAATTCCATGCCCTGGGAAATAATTATGTGCATCACAAGGTTCCCGGACTATCTCTCCACAGATGCTAGCTGTGTAGGAGGGAGATGTACAGCAAAGGACATATCCTGCTATTGTTTCACATCTTCCTGGTGGACTCAGTGTTTGTAAAACCAAGTATCCAGAGATGGCGAACGTTCCGTTCCTCTGCTCTGAATATTTGTATTGCCCAGTTTGCTTGGACCTTTTCCGAGAACCTGTGACTATTCCTTGTGGGCACACTTTCTGCTTGACATGTATTACCCAGTGCTGGTCTCTGCAGGGAATGCCAGCTTCTTGTCCCCAGTGTCGTTCCTGCTTCCAACAAGAATCCTCACCAAGACTCTGCAAGAACAGTATACTTTCACAGATGGTGGATGATTTCTCCAAGCTCCAGGGAGCCACTGAGAGGATGGCAGTTGGGAACATTCCAGCCAGGAGTGTGGGCATACCACTGAAAATGAATTTACTGCAAGATGTGTCCGAAGAAAATATTGGAAGTGAGGCAAGCATCGGTTTTGCTATACCCAGTAGTGGTGAGGTCCAGGAAAGCAGCAGTACCCAGGTAAGAACGACATATTGTGTGACTTGTCAGCCAAAGCCAAGAAAATTTGCTCCAAATGACAATTAAAAAATTGTAATCAGTTATTTGCATCTAGGAATGTCACCACTTCACACTAAGGGCCAGATCCACGAAAGAATTACGCCGGCGTATCTCTTGATACGCCGCGTAATTTCAAATTTTGCGCGTCGTATCTTTGTTTTGTATCTACAAAACAAGATACAACGGCATCTCGGATCGATCCGACAGGCGTACGTCTTAGTACGCCGTCGGATCTTAGGTGCAATTTTTCGGCGGCCTCTAGGTGGCGTTTCCGTCGAATTCCGCGTTGAGTATGCAAATTAGCTTGTTACGGCGATCCACGAACGTACGTCCGGCCGGCGCATTTTTTTCGTTTGCATTCGGCTTTTTCCGGCGTATAGTTACCCCTGCTATTATGAGGCGTACTCAATGTTAAGTATGGCCGTCGTTCCCACCTCCCATTTTGAATTTCTTAAGTTGTTTGCGTAAGTCGTTTGCGAATAGGGATTTGCGTAGAATGACGTCACCGTCTTAGAACATTGGCGTAGTTTACGTCGGGTCACAACGTATTTACATAAAACACACCCCCATTACATCCATTTGAATCCCGCGCCCTTACGCCGCCAAAGATACACTACGCCGCTGTAACTTACGGCGCAAATTCTTTGAGGATTCTAGAAAAAAAATAAGTTACGGCAGCGTAGTGTATCTTAGATATGCTGCGCCCGGCGGAACGATGCGCGGAGGTACGTGGATCTGCCCCTAACACTTTACTCTGACTTTGCAAATACAAGCAGCACATGTTCCATGCTAGAAACTCAGAAAGTACAGCAACACATAAATATATTTTTCAGGTTAAGGACTTGGCTAATACTCATGCCTCGTACACACGATCGGTTTTGCAGACGGGAAAACTGCCAACTTGTTCTCTTTTTTCCCGCCGCGATTCTTGGCGTTTTTTTTGCACCTATGGGAAACACTGCAGTGGAGCATACACACAGCCAGTTTTTTTTTTACAAAAACAGTAAACATGAATTGAAAATCGTTAGTTTGGTTCACATAAAAATTTTGCAATTTGTCCATTCGGAAATTTCCATTTGGAAAGTCTGAATTGGATGTTGAAATTTGATAAGGAAATTGAATGATTGTTCCTTGTACAGAATTCTTCTTCCAATTTTCTCATAGTATGTACTCCTATTAGCTGCTTAAGGACCACCCCACGTACATATACTGCGAAAGGGCAGCTCTTAAGCGCAAAATCACGTATCTGTACGTGATTCCTGTCTTCGGCTCTGGAGTGCAGCCGCTGGAGACCCGCTCCCACTCTAATGGACACAGAGGGAGCCAATCAGCAGGTCTGACAGACCCAATGTCCGAGAGAGACAGAATGGCGGTCTGGCTATTTAAATAAGGCAGATCGCCATTCTGCTAGTAAGAAAGACAAAGATCTTGGCCGGGAATCAGGAAACACTTACGCTGACGTATCTTGAGATACGCAGCGTAAGTGCACAGATGCGCCGTCGTATCTATGCGCCTGACTCTTAACACAAGATACACTTGAAATGTGGCTTCATCTGACCGATGTAAGTCTCCTACGCCGTCGGAGCCTGGGCGCATATTTACGCTGGCCGCAAGGGGCGCTTCCATTGATTTACGCGTCGAATATGCAAATGACCGAGATACGCCGATTCACGAACGTACTTGCGCCCGTCGCAGTAGTATACACCGTTTACGCAAGGTGTACGTCCGGCGTAAAGTTATTCCACCTATAGGAGGCGCATCCCATGCAAAGGTATGGACGACGGAACAGCCGTCATATTTTACGTTGTTTACGTAGTACTACGTGAATAGGGCTGGGCGTAGGTTACGTTCAGTGATTCCACGTATCTTAGGCGTTCGATCCAACGTGATTCTGAGCATGCACACTGGGAAGTGTCCACGGGGCGCCGCATGCGTTGTTCGTTCGGCCCTTCATTTGCATGGGGTCACGGTTAATTTAAATGTACCACGCCCACTACCTTCCTACTTTGAATTAGGCGGGCTTACGCCGGCCAATTTACGTTAGGCTGGCGCAACGTAGGGAGCGAGTGCTTTGTGAATACTGCTCTTGCCTCTCAGAGATACGTCGGCGTAGCGCCTATGAGATGCGCTATGCCGGCACAAAGATGCGCAGATCTACCTGAATCTGGCCCCTTGTGTTTCTGTTAAGAACATGGATCTCTGTTTTTCTTCAGTTAAACCATCCCCCACACAGCAAGAAAGCACTCTCAGGGAACACAGTTAACCCTTTAATTGCCCCTGATGTTAACCCCTTCTCTGCCAGTGCAGTGACAGTGCATTTTTTATAGCACTGATCACTGTATTGGTGTCACTGGACCCAAAAAGTGTCACTTAGTATCAGTTTTGTCCACTGCAATGTTGCAGTCCCGCTAAATATCGCTGCTATTACTAGTATACAAGAAAATTAAAAGTCCATCAATCTATCCCATAGTTTGTAGCTGCTATATATTCCTCGTCTAGGCAAGAATGAAGTTTATGTGCCACATTGCTTTGGATCATGGCAGAGCCTTGCATCACATCTGCACACACGTGTGGTCTCCTATGCATGTGCAAAGACAGGGCTGTCATGGTTGTCCCCAACTTTCAGTCTGCACATGTGCGGTAAATCCCTCTGCATGTGCACTGAGTCAAAGAGCTCTGCCAAGATCTTAAGACCAGACAGGGCCCTTTAGCACATCTGCACATGTGCCAGAATATGTTGGCACCAGGGGGGAAAAGCAGAGGCAAAAAAAAGGGTACTAAAATTTCTCTATAAATTGCGTGTAAGGCCTCGTACACACGACAGAGATTCTCGGCAGAATTCGCCGAGAAACTCGGTCAAAACCCGGATTCTGCCGAGAATCTCTGTCGTCTGTACAGTTTTGGCTCGATGGAGCCGCCGAGGAGCTCGACGAGAAAATAGAGAACATGTTCTCTATTTTCTCGTTGGCCGCGTTGTTCTATAGGAGAAGGCGGCCCGCCGAGCTCCTCGGCGGCTTCATCCCAAAACGAGACGAGGAACTCGACGTGCCAAGCACGTCAAGTTCCTCTGTCGTGTGTACGGGGCCTGAGTGTTTGTCATTCCTCGTAGCCCTGTTGCAAATAGGCCAAGGTCTATGCTGGCTGTGCTGAAACCCAGCCCCGCTGATTTTAATAGATTTTTAAAGTATCTGCAGTTAGATTACAACAAATGCATAGAATCACATGCACTGAAACTATATCATGGGCTATGCCTCTTGCAATAATACACTGTAACAAAGTCAGAAGTGGTAGCTGAAGAAAGACCCTAGAATCAATGGAAATACATCACACAAAGGGCAAATTTAAAATGATCTAGAGATTACATGCAACTTGTTCATTCTGAGACTGTGTCTCATTTAGAATGCTTTAAGCAAAAAACAGTATATGTTGTGTAGAAAAGATTTTCCTCTTTTATATTTACTTTTTACCCATGGCATTACATGAATGCTCGTGGTCTAAAAAAAAAAAAAACGTAAAAAAACGAAATTCCTTCCAGATTGTAATCCTTTATACTCCACTATATTTTGTATAACAGAGGAAGACTGTGTCCTCAGTGGGCCATTCTTTTTTCTTTTCCTTGTTTATTGTAGTTTAAATCTAGCACTTTAAAAATAGCTAAAGAAAAACACGCTGTTAGGAAGTATTGTGACAAAACAGCATGTGTTGACAAAGCAGTAAATAATGAATGCATGCCAATATAAACAGCAGTAGGACCCGGGGGATTAGGGCATATCGGTGTTGCTCTATGGAGGCCTCAGAATCTACAAGATGTTTTTATAAATCCAGTAAAAATCTTTTAATAGGAACCTTTTAGTAACGTTACAAGTCTCCATATTGTATTTCCTGACATGTCACACTATAATTCAAAAAAGCAAGTAGTGAAAACTACGAATTATATCATTACAAAAAAAGTAAAAAAAATAAAATAAAAGGAATAATAAACCAACATAGAAAAATCATAAAATTCAGTCCCAAAGTAATCAGTCCAATGTGAAAGTAAATGTCCAAATAATTGATCTACACTCAAAACAGACAACACTGTGTACACTAGTGCTCAGAAGGGTGCCATCCCCACATATACACATGCCTCTTACCAGAAGGGTATGATCTCAGATTATAGAAATCTAATTCGCTCCAAGAAAGCTCCAACCATCAGAGATATTCCACTCCTTGGCCTCTTTTATTCCGCGTACACACGAACGTATTTTCCGTTGGAAAAAAAATCGGATGTCTTTCCGACGGAATTCCGCTCAAGCTTGGCTTGCATTCACACGGTCACACCAAATTCCGACCGTCAAGAACGCGGTGACGTACAACACTACGACAAGCCGAGAAAAATGAAGCTTCCGAGAATGCGTCGAATTGTTTCCGAGCATGCATGTTTTTTTCCCCATCGGAACTCCATACAGACAAACAGATTTTCCGATACAATTTTTTTTCCGGCAGAAAACTAAAGATCATGGGCCAGATTCACAAAAGAGATACGACGGAGTATCTCAGATACTCTGTCGTATCTCTCAGAGTATCTATGCGACTGATTCATAGAATCAGTTACGCATAGATAGCCCTAAGATCTGACAGGTTTAATTGTTTTACACTGTCGGATCTTAAGATGCAATACCGCGGCCGCCGCTGGGGGGAGTTTGCGTCGTAAACCAGCGTCGGGTATGCAAATTAGCAGTTACAGCGATCCACAAAGGTTTTTCCCGTCGTTACGTCGGCGCAAGTCTTAGATTCCCGTCGCAAAGATAGAGCTGCTATTAACATGGTGTAAAATTACTCCACCATGTTAAAGTATGCCCGTCTTTCCCGCGTCGCTTTTGAATTTTTTTGTTTTCCCGGCGTAAGTACGTTACACACGTCGCAATTCTCAATACGTCGTCGCGTCGTAATTTCGCGCAAAGCACGTCGGGAAATTCGCGAACGGAGCATGCGCAATACGTCCGGCGCGGGAGCGCTCCTAATTTAAATGGTACCCGCCCCATTCGATTTGGACCGCCTTGCGCCGGACGTGTTTACGATACACCGCCGCAAGTTTCCAGGTAAGTGCTTTGTGGATCGGGCACTAACACTGAAAACTTGCGGCGGTGTAACGTAAATGGCTTACGTTACACGGGCGCAATTGTACCTGAATCTGGCCCCATGTTCTCTATCTAAGTCCGTCGGATTTTCCGACGGAAAAAGTCTGATGGGGTATACACACGGTCGGAATATCCGATGAAAAGCTCCCATTGGACTTTTTCCATCGGAAAGTCAGACCGTTGGTACAGGGCATAAGAGTAGGCTGGATTTATACGAGACATGCTACTATTAAATCTCCTATGGGTTCATAGACATAAATGTAAGAAGAGACTTCAAGCACTTGGGTGTTTATGCATTTCATTGGCCAGAATATACATTTTTTCTGGCCATTGAAATAAATTAAGTGCTTGACGCTCCTAGAACTTAAAGTGATTGTAAAGCCTTGTTTTTTTTTTGCACAGAGCAGCCAGAATCCTCCTTTTCTCGGGTTCAACTTCTGTGATCCTAGCTCCCCCCTCCTGTTCTGTGCCCCCACAGCAAGCAGCTTGTTATAGGGGCACCCAAGCTGAGTCACAGCTGCCTGTGTCCATTCAGACATGGAGCCCTGACCCGACCCCACCCCCTCTCTTCTCTGATTGGCTAGCTGACTTTGATTGACAGCAGCGGGAGCCAGTGGCGCCTCTGCTGTGTCTCAGCCAATCAGGAAGGAGTTATTTGGATGGCAGAGATTTTCGCGGACATCGCTGGACAGAGAGGGACCTCAGGTAAGTGTTAGGGGGGCTACTGCACACAGAATGCTTTTTATCTTAATGCATAGAATGCATTAAAGGGATTGTAAAGGTTCAGGGTTTTAATTTTTTTAAAAACAAACATGTTATACTTAACTCCGCTGTGTAGTTGGTTTTGCACAGAAAGGCCCCAATCCTCCTCTTATGGGGTCCCTCAGCGGCGCTCCTGGATCCTCCTCTTCTAGAGTGCCCCCTCGGAAAAGCTCTCTCCTTTGGGGCACCGTGCGGATGCGCTCCTGTATTCTGCTGCTGCGTCTGTTGACACAGACAGCAGGAGTCGGCTCCGCCCTTGGCGCCTGCATCATTGGATTTGATTGACAGCAGCGGGAGCCTATGGCTCCGCTGCTATCAATCAGGACACGAGACACCGGCCAGAGCTGGTGTGCTCATACCCGTTGTGGGAAACACAGGGCCCAGGTAAGTTTAACGGGGGGCTCGGGGGGTCTTTTGAGTGACAGAAGGTTTTTCACCGAAGGCCCCTTTCACACTGGGGCGTTTTTCAAGCGTTATTCAAGCGTTATTCGAGTGTTTTTCGAGCGTTATTCGAGCAAAGCCTCATCTGCAATCCCAATGTGCTGGTAAAGCACCGCTAAGACCCTAACGTTTTAGGGCGTTTTTGCAGTGCCTCAGTGTGAAAGGGTAAGGCGTTTTTACAGCGCTTTCAAATCATTTAAATGGAGAGGGGCGTTTTTGGAGTGTTTTTTTTTATCGCCCAAAAGCTGCTCCAAAGATGCTGCTTGCAGGACTTTTCTCAATGCCCCACCAGTGCAACACCTCAGTGTGAAAGGGTAAGGCGTTTTTACAGCGCTTTCAATTCATTTCAATGGAGAGGGGCGTTTTTGGAGCGTTTTTTTTCAGCGCCCAAAAGCTGCTCCAAAGATGCTGCTTGCAGGACTCATTGTGAAAGGGTCCATTGAGATGCATGGAGAGCGTTTTATGAGCGTTTTAATAGCGCTATTTTTAATGCTAATGCTTAATGCTATTTTTACATGCCACATTTGGCATGTCATTTTTTTGGGGGGGAATGGGGGCTTCAGTAGGAGTTGGACTTCCTGTCCAAATTCCTCCTTCCGCCTAGGGACCGCTTAGGCGATACGTCATATCGCCTACGGCGGCCCCTCCCTGTAGGCGATCACCTGGGACACATGACAGGTCCCAGGCGATCGCCTGTCCACTCAGGGAGCGATGCGCCGTTCGTGCATGCGCAGTGAGTGCCCTGCCGTGAAGCCGAAAGCTGTCACGGCCGGGTGCCCACAGTTACAATGGAGGTGCTGGCGGAGAATGGGGGGGTGAGGAGCGAAGCTCCGGGCGGCGCGGCGCTGGACCGTGGAACAGGTAAGTGTATGTTTATTAAAAGCCAGCAGCTACACTTTTTGTAGCTGCTGACTTTTAATAAACATAAAAAACGTCTGGAACTCCCCTTTAAGCTGTAAAATCTTTTTGTCTGACTATGTGCTGTTGTATTATTTAAAGTCTATTATTAGTGTTGTGACCTACTTGGTAATCCTGCCAACTCAAGAGTCCCAATGCAGTGGGTCAATACTATTGCAAGTGCTCCGCAGTCTTCTGAATTGCCACTCTGTATGCAGATGTTCCAAGTGTAATAATAAAGAGCTGTGAACAGTCACAATGGTCATGCAGGCTGGATAAAAAGGGGAGCAAAAAAGAGGTACTCCACTTCCTGCCAGGGGGGGTTGTTTGGAGGTGGGGGTGCGGCTGGCACCATGTTACATGTTACGTCATATATATGTTTGGAGCACCTACAGTCCACAGCTCAGTAGGGTAGCAACTATGCCGATAGCTCTCAAGATACCTGTCCTCAATTTAAACATACTTTATATTAATATCAAGGACAGTAGGGAGATCGCATCAAATGGGGCTCCATGCTCTGTAGTTATGCCCCTGGCCATATATGTTTATGTTACCTATACATGTATTTTATATACATGCTTTCCTTAGTCACATACTCATAACTGCCATTTTCTTACAGATTTCGGGTGCCAGAAAGATAGTGGGTCAGGGACTGGCTGACATAGTAAGGGTCCTTCAGGCCTCAGGCCTGCGGTTGCTGAAGATGATGGATCAGGCTGAGTGCCAGATACTGAAGAACACCGAAAGCCGTGAACTGGAAGGACTCTACATATCAGTGCCACAGTCTGCCCAAGTTGTTCCAGATCAGCTGCAGGATCAACTACAGGTGATTACTATTCATGATCTTGCATCATTTTCAGAAATGTCTCTTTGCTGCTCTACATGTACTTCCCAGATATCACTGATTATACTGTATCTTAGTGCACTTTCATCTTAATGCTGATGTGCTTATTGCCTGCATATTGCCATGTCTGTCCATTTGTTGCCTAATTTGACACAGCTGCCCGTTTGATGACTGTATATTGTACAGACTGCTCGTTTAATGCCTGCATATTATACAGACTGCCTGTTTAATGCCTGCATATTATACAGACGGCCCGGTTGATGCCTGCATATTGTCAGGTTGCCTGTTTGTTGCCAATGTGTTAAGTTGGTTGCCCATTTCTTGTCCATGTATTGTATCAATTGACTGTTTGAGTATCATATATGATGGTCTATTTATAGCCCATGTAGTCAGGACTGTCATTTGTTTACCCAGATATTATGAAGTTACTCCTATTTAAAGGCTTATTAATATTATTTAATCCTTCAAGCTTGTCACCATCATGCCACCCTGCTATTACCCCCATATTTTTCAGTAGTGCTCTATATACAGCACTTCAATATTACATTTTAGGGGGTGGTATAATTATAAATAGAATATTCTGATAATGAAAAATCTCACTGTTTTGTCTCAGGTGTCAAATATACTAGGTACCCCACCAGGGCTGGACTGGGACAAAATTTGGCCCTGGACTTCATCTAGATCAGCCCACTTTAATTCAATAATTCCACCAAAAGGCCCCTACATCCATTATTGTATAACATGAGAGGGTGAGAGAGAGGGGAATGAGAGAGAGAGGGAGGGTTGAGGGAAAGGGGGTGAGAGGGGGTGAGTGTAAATCGCCTGAAAAATGCCTCAGCTGCAGTCCCAGTGTGAAAGCCTGAGTGCTTTCAAACTGGGGCGCTGCCAGGGCGTTAAAAAAAGTCCTCAAAGCAGCATCTTTGGGGCAGTGGAGGAGCTCCTGCAAATTGAAATTAATGGCCACCGCTGCTGAAGCGCCTGCAAAGCACTTCGGCAGCAGCGCTACACGGGCGCATGTAACCTTTAATTCGGCTGCTAGCGGGGGTTAAATGTACCAGCTAGAAGCCGAATAGCACAGCTAAAACGACAGTAAAGTGCTGCTAAAACTAGCAGTGTTTTACCGTCAATGCCCGCCCCAGTGTGAAAGCAGCCTAAGAGTCAGGGAGTGAATAAGGCAGAGGAGGGGGCAGAAAGACAGAGGGGGGAGCTGAGAGACAGAGGGAGGGAGCTGAGAGGACAGAGGGGGGGGTGCTGAGAGACAAAAGGCGGGGGGTGCTGAGAGACAGAGGGGGATCTGAGAGACAGAGGGGGATCTGAGAGACAGAGGGGGAAGCTGAGAGACAGGGGGAAGCTGAGAGGACAGAGGGGGGATCTAAGAGACAGAGGGAGGGAGCTGAGAGACAGAGGGGGGAGCTGAGACACAGAGGGGGGGAGCTGAGACACAGAGGAGGGCTGAGAGACAGGGGAACTGAGAGACAGGGGGGAGCTGAGAGACAGGGGGAGCTGAGAGACAGGGGAGCTGAGAGACAGAGGGGGGGGAGCTGAGAGATAGAGGAGGAAAGCTGAGAGACAGAGGAGGGGCTGAGAGACGGTGGGGGTTGAGAGACAGAGGAGGGGGCTGAGAGACAGAGGAGGGAGCTGAGAGACAGTAGGGGGCTGAGAGACACAGGAGGGGTCTGAGAGACAGAGGGGGGGCTGTGAGAGACAGAGGGGGGCTGAGAGACAGGGGTGAGCTGGGAGACAGGGGGAGCTGAGAGACAGAGGGGGGCTGAGAGACAGAGGGGGGAGCTGAGAGATAGAGGGGGGAGCTGAGAGATAGAGGAGGAGAGCTGAGAGATAGAGGAAGGGGCTGAGATACAGTGGGGACTGAGAGACAGAGGAGGGGTCTGAGAGACAGGGGAGGGGTTTGAGAGACAGAGAGAGGGGGGGCTGAGAAACAGGGGGGCTGAGAGACAGAGGGGGGAGCTGAGAGGACTGAGGGGGGTGCTGAGAGACTGAGGGGGGAGCTGAGAGACTGAGGTGGGGGCTGAGAGACAGAGTGGGGAGCTGAGAGATAGGAGGCTGAGAGACATGGGAGCTGAGAGACAGAGGAGGATAGCTGGGAGACAGAGGAGGGGGTCTGAGAGACAGAGGAGGGGTCTTAGAAACAGAGGAGGGGGGTCTGAGAGACAGAGTGGAGTCTGAGAGACAGAGGGGGGCTGAGTGACAGATGGGGGAGCTGAAGACAGAGGGGGGAGCTGAGAGATAGAGGAGGAGAGCTGAGAGATAGAGGGGGGGGCTGAGAGACAGAGGAGGGGCTGAGAGACAGAGGAGGGGGCTGAGAGACAGAGGATGGGGCTGAGAGATAGGGGGCTGAGAGACATGGGAAACTGAGAGACAGAGGAGGGGGCTGAGAGACAGAGGGGGTCTGAGAGATAGGGGGCTGAGAGACAGGGGGGGCTGAGAGACAGTGGATGAGAGCTGAGAGACAGAGGAGGGGTCTGAGAAACAGAGGAGGGGTCTGAGTAACAGAGGAGGGGTCTGAGAAACAGAGGAGGGGTTTGAGAGACAGAGTGGGGTCTGAGAGACAGAGGGGGAGCTGAGAGACAGAGGGGGGAGCTGAGAGATAGAGGAGGAGGGGGGCTGAGAGACAGAGGAGGGGGCTGAAGACATTGGAGGGGGCTGAGAGACAGAGGGGGGGGCTGAGAGACAGAGAAGTGGGTCTGAGAGACAGAGAAGGGGGTCTGAGAGACAGAGGGGGGAGCTGAGAGACAGAGAGGGGGAGCTGAGAGACAGGAGGGGGGAGCTGAGAGATAGAGGAGAGCTGAGAGATAGACAGTGGGGGCTGAGAGACAGAGGAGGGGTCTGAGAGACAGAAAGAGGGGGGCTGAGAAACAGGGGGCTGAGAGACAGAGGGGGGAGCTGAGAGACAGGGGGAGAGCTGAGAGACAGGGGGAGCTGAGAGACAGAGGGGGGTCTGAGAGATAGGGGGCTGAGAGACAGGGGGAGCTGAGAAACATAGGAGGAGAGCTGAGAGGCAGAGGAGGGGTCTGAGAAACAGAGGAGGGGTCTGAGAGACAGAGTGGGGTCTGAGAGACAAAGGGTGGTCTGAGCGATAGAGGGGAGCTGAGAGACAGAGGAGGGGCTAAAAAAGGGGGGGACTGAGAGACTGAGGGGTTGACTGAGAGACAGAGGGGGGAGCTGAGAGACAGAAGGGGGAGGTGAGAGACAGAGAAGGGGCTGAGAGACAGGGGCTGAGAGACAGGGGAGCTGAGAGACAGAGGGGGGCTGAGACACAGAGGGCGGGAGCTGAGAGACAGAGGGGGGAGCTGAGAGATAGAGGAGGAGAACTGAGAGATAGACTAGGGGGCTCAGAGACAGTGGGGGCTGAGAGACAGGGGAGGGGTCTGAGAGACAGAGAAGGGGCTGAGAGACAGAGGAGGGGTCTGAGAGACAGAGGGGGGTCTGAGAGACAGAGGGGGGGTCTGAGAGACAGAGGGGGGGTCTGAGAGACAGAAGGGGTCTGAGAGATAGAGAGGGGGCTGAGAGACAGAGGAGGGGGCTAAAAGAGGGGGGGGGGCTGATAGACAGAGGGGGGACTGAGGGACAGAGGGGGGTCTGAGAGACAGAGGGGGGTCTGAGAGACAGAGGGGGTCTCCGTTTAAAATGTTTTAAAAAAATATGTTTTTTTTTTAAAAGGGCCACTGTGCAATCAGCCCACTGGGAAACTCCCGGTAGTCCTGATGGCCAGTCCATCCCTGTACCCCACCAGCTCTTTTTTAAGCAATCTACTGAGTTGGCTACAACCAGCCCTATGAAGACTTTCTACCTTGGACTACCATTCTTGTCCTCATTCCCTACTGGTGCAACTAGTGCCACCTAATTATTTGTGATTATTATTACAGGTACTTATACAGCGCCATCAATTTATGCAGCCCTTTACATATATATTAAAACAGTATTACCTATAAATACATATATGATGAAGGTAAAAAGTAGCGCCACGTTTTACCTTTATCATATATGTATTTATAGGTAATATTGTTTTAATCTTTGCCTCTTTTTATAGTGGCTGCTGGGCAATATTGCTTATTATCTTTAAGTTGATCTGTGGTGCGGTGTTCTGATCTTTGTTGGGGGCGCATTTTTAAGATTGGTCTAGTGTTGTTTGCTTTACAAACATACTGTATATATTGTACATTCACATCAGTCCCTGCACTCAAGGAGCTTACAATCTAAGGTTTCTAACTTACATTCATACATACAAGGGCCCACTCAGACAGGACCCATCCAATTATCTTTCCAGCATGTCTTTGAAGCAAAGAGAGCATGCAAACTCCAGGGATTTTTGTTGGGATTCAAATTAACAACCCTGGTGCTGCTAGGTGGAAGTGCTAACCACTACACCGCTGTACTGCCCATGGCGTTATTGTGGAAGTAAACTCTTTTTGTGAATGATGCTGAAGGGTATGCTTTTTATGACAGAAAATACTTATTTTTGAGCCATGCATGTTGCAGCTTAGTGTGCAGTCTCAGTACATTTCTTTGCCGAGACTAAGTAATTTCCTTGCCCGTGCATGGAAGTTACATCATCCCGGCCCAGCCAGTCTTCAAACCCACAAGAAGACCAGATGAAGATGGAAGTCCCAGCAATGGAGAGAAGCCATACAGGTAAGTATGCCATAACGTATGAACTATTAACTATTAAAAACAACAAACCTCCGCACTTGTGTTAATGTGCATTAAGACTGGGTTCACGCTGCTGTGCGGAGCTGCTCACAGCCGGGGTCTGGTCGTCCCTGTTCACCGTTTCAGGGACGAATCAGGCCCAAATGTTTGGCTGAATTCAGACCTGAAATGGACCAGAAGACACACAGGACTTCTGTGCAATTCGCTCTGTGGCCGCCCTGGAGCTGTGTGAACCAGTTAAATTGAGAGACTGTGAAACCCACATCCAATTTGCACTAGTGGGAACCCAGCCTAAAGCCCATCTCTAGGCACAAAAAAAAAGCCCCCCTAACCCCCCTGCAAGGGTTAATTTCTAGTTAACTCTAGGAGTGGAATATAGTATTATACTTAACTTATCCCCCACTCCAGGAAGTCCCTCTTATCTGTACGAGCGGTCCCCCACAATCTCCTCTCTAGGGTGTTCTGTCCAACGGTTGCATACTTACCATCTCATACAATGCAGGTCTAAAAGTTCTGCATTGTACACGATGATGCCGAGGGCGTTCCAACAGCCCAGAGCATCAGGGAGAAGAATCAAGTAATATGATAAATAATACAACCACTTCCTCTACCCCACAAAATGAACAAGCATTTAGCCCTTGCCGTGCAAGAAGCCCTACTACAAAGGTTTTTTTCCATCTTGGAATTGGGCTTTTAAATACATAGGTTTAAATAGGCCCCTAACCTAATTTCCTGTTGGATCGGCCGAAATTGGAGCTGTGGATGACCCTGCTGGCACCACTCAATTAATTTATGTTTGATTACAAAATCGAAGGAGCTGGGTGGAAAACTGTCAGCCAAGCTGTGATTGTATCCAATCAAATACCGTCACTGTTCTGGTATTCAGACAGCCATTGGTACCTGCTGTTTGAATACAATAACGGGCAAGGGAGATTCCTCTATCTTTGATGTTTAGTGTAGATGGGGGAATCAAGTAATTTCTTACTTAGTTATAGCTGGCTAGTTTTAGATGAGGATAGGATTTAATTCTGTGTTTTAACCTCTGAATTGGGATTTTTAAGGCAATTTCAAAAGAAGAAATTTTATATTATTTAAAATAAATATTTATTTTCATATTAAATAAAATTGCATTGATTATAATAAAAAAAACTGTTGACAATGTAACATAGTATACCAAAGTTGTATACATCACTTTACATGATATTGTACAATTATACAAGTTTTCTTTTTTATTATATCAATGCAGTTTTATTCAATATGAAAATAAATATTTATTTTAAATAATATAAAATGTCTTCTTTGAAATTACCTTAAAAATCCCAATTCAGTATTTAAAGGGTAGATGGCAATTACGTATATAGCTCCATGAGTCTTCATTTGTTAGGATTTAATTCAATGGCTTGAATTGCAGAAACATTGTAAATAATCTACATATGTTTTCAAATTGTTTTGCAAACATCATATCTAAGACCATTTGTTCAAGGATGTCCTGTTTGAGTGACACATGTGACCTTTATCTGTGTAATTTTTCAGCCAGATTAATTTTCCAGCAACTGAGGAAGTAGGGTGGGGTGTGTCTAGTGATTGAGGTGGCATAATGCTTGTTCCAGTAAAGGGGAATGAGAAATGCCATAGTACCTAACACATTTTAAGTCTCTGATTTTGCATTTTAGGAGGAGCCGCTTGAACAGGATACACAGTGGAATGGACTTTATGCAGCTGTTACTAATTTTAAAGAGTGTTTACAGGAGATGTGTGCAGACCACATGGGGAGGTTGGTACAACAAGGTAAGGCATGGCACTTGTGACTATGGACCAGGGGTAGGCAGTATAAAAGTACAGGATCATGGAAAGCAGCTTCTATACTAAGTATAGAGTATAAAGAATATAAAGAGTACAAATTCATTAATTCAGAAATATGCTAATTTTTTAATTGCCACATTTTTCAGAAATCCAAAAATTAGGAAATAATTCAAAATTTTTGAAATTCTGAAACTCGAAAATTCTAAATCTCGGAAAATTTGATAATTCGCAAATTTGGAATTTAGAAAATTGGAAATGAGAAATTTCGGAAATTCAAAAATCGAAAATCTTAAAATTAGAAATGTCAGAAATTCGAAAATCAGAAAATGCAAACATTTTTAATTTTGGAAATTCGCAAATTGGAAATCCGAAAATTCAAGAATTCTAAATTTTGGAAATTCAAAAAATCGTAATTTGAAAACTCTAAATTTCGGAAATTCGAAAATTCTAAACCCGGAAAAGAACGGAAATCCCAAAATAAGAACACAAATCCGAAGATTCAAAAACCTGAAAATCTGAAATAACAGCTAACTAATAATAACTTAACTATTACTAACTAATAACTTATAGGTATTGGAATTTCCTTTAAAATTTGTCTGTTAGTGAATGTAATGAATATGAATTTATCTGAACTTACGAATTATCCATAATAACGAATGCTGCTTCTAAATAAATGAAACGTAATGAATTAATAACAATAATAATAATAATAATATGTTTTTATTATTATTTATTATTATTTAGTTTTGTTCCATTTGTTTCTGATAATTCATAATTTCCGAATTCTCAAATTTTCGAATGTACGAGTTTCGAATTTACGAATATTCAAATTTATGAAAACAAACACATTTTTCGGCAGTGCATATGTCTACAGCACACCAATGTCAACTTATTTTACCTTTATGTGTAAGTGTAGGCTTTTTTGACATTCACTGTTTTCTTTCACCTCCTTTCTTGATTATGGCCATATCACAATTTTTGTCACATAAATGTGAAATATTATATAGAAATATTACATACTCTTGTTGCCAACCAGCAGCTGGAGATTTAGGCTTATTTTCACATTTTACAGGCTCTACCTTCAGCTTAGAAAAGCCTGTTGCCTACAGAACTCAATAGCCCAAGTTTTAGCATCTCCAGCACTTTCAAAACTGTCTGTGAACGTAACAAATACGAATTTATCCAAAAGTTACGAATAATCCGAAATAACAAATTCTGCATCTAAACAAATGGAACGTAATGAATTAATAATAATAAATAATAGTAATAAACCGTTTTTATTATTATTATTATTCATTATTATTATTTTGTTACGTTCCATTCGTTTAGATGCTGCATTCGTTATTTCGGATGATTCATAAATCTGGATAAATTCAAATTCATTACGTTCACTAACAGCCAAATTTGATTGGAAATTCCAATACCTATAATTTAATAGTTGGTAATAGTTATTAGTAGTTAGTTCGTTTTTATTTTAGATTTTTTTGGTTTTCGTTCTTTTGAATTTTCGGATTTTCGTTCTTATTTTCGGATTTTCAAATGTTCTGATTTTTTAATGATTTTTTTTTTCAAATTTTCAGATTTTAGAATTATGGAAAAATTTGTTAAAAGGTTTTTTGTTAATTCAAATATTTCCGAATTAACTAATTTTGTCGAATTTGACGAATTGCACATGTCTAGTTGCTGGCTGCTGGATGGTCTATTGATGCTGGCTGTTGGTTGTCTATTATTGCTGGGGTGGATCTGTTCCACTACAAAATTATACTTGGTTCTGTATTCCCTAAAAGTGGGGTACTGGTAGGTGGGTTGGGGGTAGAACCAAGGGACGGTGCTTGGAGGTGGGTAGGGGGCAGAGACAAGGGGTGACTAAGAAGGGAGGAGTTCCTGCACCCAATCTCTGAGAAAAAAAGCCCTGGTAATGAGTAAGAGTTATAAATCCTCCCATCACTCTTCTGTGCTTTAGAAAAGCCAAGGTGCTCTGCTATTTTTTTAAATTATACAATTGAATTTTTATTTGAAAAGCATTTAACAAAATAAACACAGCACTTTATGTTAAAATACATATAAAATATACATTTAAAAAGCACATTAACTCAATTATAATTAGAATAAAACTTAAAACATTTATAGCTTCCTTTTAACAAAAAGAATAATACAGAAGATAATGGAGAGCTATTTTTATTTACTTAAAATGATTGAGGGGTGCAAGCATCAAAGTTGGACATAAAATATAGAAATTAATTTAGCTTTGTAATCATGAATGCATTTTTTTTATACAAGCAGTGCAAGTACATGAATTTGACCTGGTATCAGCCTCTTGCAGTCTCTGTACAGCAGGGCTGGAGTGTAATGTAAGAAAGAAGTACAAGAAGGCAATCAGTTCAAGCCAAGAAGCATGTTTATTGGAAGATAAATCAGGATGACATCACTGTGCTGTTTCTCATTTCACTGTCCAATCAGAAGCTGGGGGGAGTTAGGCTGCATTCACACTTGAGCATAGCGGGAATACGCATTCCTGCTCATGTTTTTTTTTCATGCGTCACGCCTATGGTAGCCTTGAATGCCCCAAAGTAGTTCCAGAACCTTTTCAGTCATGGAGAGTTGGGCGTTTTTTCAGTGCACGTTTTGGCGCATTTTGTTTTTCTTCAAACGTGCGTCTGCTACCTGTGCTTGTGGTGCCATTAACAATTAATGGCACCACAAGCCCAACCCATGATTGTAGCAGGTTTGCAGTAAATTTCCGAAACAAGTGGCAAAATTAAAATTTATATATGTTTTGTCACGCGTTTAGGAAACGCCCAGGTGTGAAAGCAGCCTCAAGGATGGAAGTGGGTTGAATAATGATGACTCGGAGACATCTAGCGGCAGAAAACATACTGTGGGGATAATGTTTTGATTGGATGCTGAGCTGGAATCTGAATATTGCAGGAAAAGTTGGTTTTGTTATTTTATCTTTAAAAACATTTTTTTCCAATAGTTTTTATTGAAGTTTTATACATGAACAAAAAAGGTACAGTTAAACCAAATTTGTCCTGCAGTAAAACACGGTCATGAGAATCATCTGATTACCAAAGCAAATTATCAGATATAAGTGAACATTATAAACTACACGGAGTACCAAGCATAGGGTGTGTGTTGCCCCCCCCCCCATCTGGGAAAAATCTGTGCCAAGGAGAGGGGAGACAACACAACCCAGCCTAATTATATTGGTTTTCCATTAAGTTTATAGAATATCAGGAAAACGAGGGTACAAACAAAACGGCGGTTGGCAATTAGATATAGAGGAGTTGCATACAAGTAGTGAGGAATGAGTTATTCTCATGTATGTTACTACTGCAAAGGCATGCAAGATTGATGTAAGCGTGTGAAATCGACTTATAACATATAACATAATACAACTAAATGTGGGTGGGATCATAGTCATTGTAGGTATCATAGAGATAGATGCAGATGGACTTAAATGCAAACAATTTATGGGCGTTGATGTTGGTCATACCAGGCATTCCATACCTCCCAGGTTGAACTAACTATGTAATATTTTCCCACTGATAGAGCAAATAAAACTTTGTATGTGGCATGAGAATGCATTAGATTAATTATTTAATTTATAGTTGGTGTATGGAAATCTCTCCAGTGCCTTGTTATTTGTATCTTTTAATGGGCTGTTAATTTTTATCTTAGTTTTGGCTGAAGAATACTTTGCTTGCTTTAGTAAAGCTCATATTTTGTCTTACAGTGTGGTGTACACAATCCAGCTACCCCGTATCACCACCTAAACTGTGGGGATGTCCCTTGCAGCCCCTGATCCCACGGATACGAGCCGAGTTCCTTCAGTGTAAGACAATTTTAATTATTCATTATATCTGACGTGTAAGAATTACCCTTGCTTACCCATGTTTGTCAATTTAACTGACGGTTATCCTTTGTCATGTTTAGATCTCCGAGAAGTCACCTTAGACCCTGAAACTGCCCACCACAACTTGTGTCTTACGCAAGGAAATCACAGAGTTCTGTGCAAACTGCAACCCCAGGCTTACTCAGACCATCCCGGACGCTTTGACCATTACACCCAAGTTCTTGGCAGGGAGTCAATGGGCCATGGGAGACATTATTGGGAGGTCCATCTGTCTGGAAATCGAGTAAGCTTAGGTGTCACCTATCATAATATCTCTCGAAAAGGTCACCAGAGCTACTGCTTGGCTGGTAGAAATTCAAAGTCTTGGTGTCTAGAATGGAGCAGCAGCCGTTGTTATGCATGGCATGATGGTCAGAGAATTTTAGTAGCCACAGGACTACAGGAGAAACTTGGCATCTTTTTGGACTGGGATGAGGGTAGTCTGTCCTTCCATGAGGTATCAGATGATATGCCACTTCTTCACCAGTTCAATACTTCCTTCATCCAACAAGTATATCCTATATTTTATGTCAGCTGGAACTCAATTATGTCTATTGGGGAAGCGATGCCAACTCACCAAAGTGACCACAACAAACGGTTCTATAGGCAGATGTCTGCAGAATTCTGAGCTATCTGCAGTACTAATGGATTACTGTACATAAAAGTACATTCTATTTTTTTGTAAATATGATATTCTAAGGCTGAGCAGCAAAATAATACAGTAAAACCTTGGTTTGAGAGTATCTTGGTTTAAGAGCGTTTTGCAAGACAAGCAATATTTTTAAATACATTTTGACTTTATATACAAGCGATGTCTTGATATACAAGTAGCGTCATGTCACAACTGAGTATAAAAGAGAAGAGAGGCGCCTCTAAGTGTAGCAATACAGTTACATATATTGAAGGTACAACATTTAGAAACTCACATGGTTGATGATTAAAACAGGCACAAGTAAGTATGCCGGCATCTGAGGTAAACATGTCCACATAGACCGTCCTCACCTCCATTGACGTCATCCCTTCCATGCTTCCATGCTGCGCAGTTCAAGCCTCGCTTTCAGATTGCTCTACTGCAGGGTAGACTTCTCGGTCACGATTGCAGATAGCTTAATCCTTAACCATGTGAGTTGCTAAATGTCGCACCTTCATTAAATGTAACCATATTGCTACACTTAGAGGCACCTCTCTTCTCTTTTATACTCTGTAGCTCCTGCTGGATTTTGCTTCTAATCCCTTTGTGGAGGTTTCCATTTGTGGATGGACATTTTATGGTTACACATCACATTGCAATAATCTTTTTATACACACTATAAACTGAAGGATTTATGAATAAATGGATATGAAATGAATCATTTGAGTTTCCATATTTTTTTATGGGGAAATTCACTTTGATATACAAGTGCCTTGGATTACAAGCATACTTCCGGAACGAAATATGCTCGCAATCCAAGGTTTTACTGTACACTGTATTTATTATTTATTACCTATCTCTTCTCCTGTGCATGCTCTTAAAATGACTTTATCCTTTGCCCATGCAGAGCAAAGTAAAATGGTTGCCTTATTTACCCCTCCCCAGAAGCAAATACTCATCCATTCTTGTCTTATTAGATATAGAAAAGTAGGCTGTGTTCATCATTCATCCGAGGAGTTCTAGTATTATGGACAAATGTGGTGGCAGATTTCAATGAGGGCAACCCCCTCAGGTTTCCTGACAAGACAGAAGAAGACTCAAACTTTGTGACTGCTAGGGCACTAAACTGTCTTGGGTTGTCAGTCACTCATTTGCCCAAGATCAGAGGAAATAATTTTCATCTCTCATAAGATCCCGAATAGTACTCATGGAGATGACAGTTATTCCTTCTGACAGAATACACTATAAGCTACATGCAGATGTAAAATAGCATGTCCTGGCCTCATCAAACCATCTAAGAACCTACTAAAAGGATATTTGGACCTTTAGTCATGTTGTGTTTGGACTCGCTATGATCAGGATGATGCACTGGTGTCAGAAATCCAAGTGTTGATCCAGTCATCAGCTGGTCCATATACTCTCTGACCACTTCAGAGACAAGAACTTTCCCCACACCTGACAGAGCACCACCCCCAGAGATCAATAGCCAAATAGCCAAAGCGGATGCTTTGAAATGTTATTTCCATGTTCTGATGTCACCTCTGATGCAACTCCGAGTGTGTTCCATGCTGGTTTCGAGATGACAAGGCGGATATCTGGCCTGTTATTCCTCTCCTCTCCTGTTAACATCTACACACCACTATCCACCGTTGACCCGCTCAGTGACCACAGTATTA